>NW_028174873.1:1019804-1173798 GCF_963971535.1 Notolepis coatsorum | reverse complement strand
CTGATCTACCCCCCATGGTTACTGTCATAGTGTCCTCATATCCCAGAAATCACCATGGTACTGTCATAGTCCCCCAGTATAATCACCATGGTTACTGTCATAGTGTCCTCATATCCCAGTATAAGTCACCATGGTTACTGTCATAGTGTCCTCATATCCCAGTAAATCACCATGGTTACTGTCATAGTGTCCTCTACCAGTATAATCACCATGGTTACTGTCATAGTGTCCTCATATCCCAGTATAATCACCATGGTTACTGTCATAGTGTCCTCATATCCCAGTAGAGTCACCATGGTTACTGTCATAGTGTCCTCATATCCCAGTATAATCACCATGGTTACTGTCATAGTGTCCTCATATCCCAGTAGAGTCACCATGGTTACTGTCATAGTGTCCTCATATCCCAGTATAATCACCATGGTTACTGTCATAGTGTCCTCATATCCCAGTATAATCACCATGGTTACTGTCATAGTGTCCTCATATCCCAGTATAATCACCATGGTTACTGTCATAGTGTCCTCATATCCCAGTAGATCACCATGGTTACTGTCATAGTGTCCTCATATCCCAGTATAATCACCATGGTTACTGTCATAGTGTCCTCATATCCCAGTATAATCACCATGGTTACTGTCATAGTGTCCTCATATCCCAGTATGAACACCATGGTTACTGTCATAGTGTCCTCATATCCCAGTAGAGTCACCATGGTTACTGTCATAGTGTCCTCATATCCCAGTATAATCACCATGGTTACTGTCATAGTGTCCTCATATCCCAGTATAATCACCATGGTTACTGTCATAGTGTCCTCATATCCCAGTATAATCACCATGGTTACTGTCATAGTGTCCTCATATCCCAGTATAATCACCATGGTTACTGTCATAGTGTCCTCATATCCCAGTATAATCACCATGGTTACTGTCATAGTGTCCTCATATCCCAGTATAATCACCATGGTTACTGTCATAGTGTCCTCATATCCCAGTATAATCACCATGGTTACTGTCATAGTGTCCTCATATCCCAGTATAATCACCATGGTTACTGTCATAGTGTCCTCATATCCCAGTATAATCACCATGGTTACTGTCATAGTGTCCTCATATCCCAGTATAATCACCATGGTTACTGTCATAGTGTCCTCATATCCCAGTATAATCACCATGGTTACTGTCATAGTGTCCTCATATCCCAGTATAATCACCATGGTTACTGTCATAGTGTCCTCATATCCCAGTAGAAGTCACCATGGTTACTGTCATAGTGTCCTCATATCCCAGTATAATCACCATGGTTACTGTCATAGTGTCCTCATATCCCAGTATAATCACCATGGTTACTGTCATAGTGTCCTCATATCCCAGTAGAGTCACCATGGTTACTGTCATAGTGTCCTCATATCCCAGTATAATCACCATGGTTACTGTCATAGTGTCCTCATATCCCAGTAGAGTCACCATGGTTACTGTCATAGTGTCCTCATATCCCAGTAGAGTCACCATGGTTACTGTCATAGTGTCCTCATATCCCAGTATAATCACCATGGTTACTGTCATAGTGTCCTCATATCCCAGTATAATCACCATGGTTACTGTCATAGTGTCCTCATATCCCAGTAGAGTCACCATGGTTACTGTCATAGTGTCCTCATATCCCAGTAGAGTCACCATGGTTACTGTCATAGTGTCCTCATATCCCAGTATAATCACCATGGTTACTGTCATAGTGTCCTCATATCCCAGTATAATCACCATGGTTACTGTCATAGTGTCCTCATATCCCAGTAGAGTCACCATGGTTACTGTCATAGTGTCCTCATATCCCAGTAGAGTCACCATGGTTACTGTCATAGTGTCCTCATATCCCAGTATTATCACCATGGTTACTGTCATAGTGTCCTCATATCCCAGTAGAGTCACCATGGTTACTGTCATAGTGTCCTCATATCCCAGTAGAGTCACCATGGTTACTGTCATAGTGTCCTCATATCCCAGTAGAGTCACCATGGTTACTGTCATAGTGTCCTCATATCCCAGTATAATCACCATGGTTACTGTCATAGTGTCCTCATATCCCAGTATAATCACCATGGTTACTGTCATAGTGTCCTCATATCCCAGTAGAGTCACCATGGTTACTGTCATAGTGTCCTCATATCCCAGTATAATCACCATGGTTACTGTCATAGTGTCCTCATATCCCAGTAGAGTCACCATGGTTACTGTCATAGTGTCCTCATATCCCAGTAGAGTCACCATGGTTACTGTCATAGTGTCCTCATATCCCAGTAGAGTCACCATGGTTACTGTCATAGTGTCCTCATATCCCAGTATAATCACCATGGTTACTGTCATAGTGTCCTCATATCCCAGTATAATCACCATGGTTACTGTCATAGTGTCCTCATATCCCAGTAGAGTCACCATGGTTACTGTCATAGTGTCCTCATATCCCAGTATAATCACCATGGTTACTGTCATAGTGTCCTCATATCCCAGTATAATCACCATGGTTACTGTCATAGTGTCCTCATATCCCAGTATAATCACCATGGTTACTGTCATAGTGTCCTCATATCCCAGTATAATCACCATGGTTACTGTCATAGTGTCCTCATATCCCAGTATAATCACCATGGTTACTGTCATAGTGTCCTCATATCCCAGTATAATCACCATGGTTACTGTCATAGTGTCCTCATATCCCAGTATAATCACCATGGTTACTGTCATAGTGTCCTCATATCCCAGTATAATCACCATGGTTACTGTCATAGTGTCCTCATATCCCAGTATAATCACCATGGTTACTGTCATAGTGTCCTCATATCCCAGTATAATCACCATGGTTACTGTCATAGTGTCCTCATATCCCAGTAGAGTCACCATGGTTACTGTCATAGTGTCCTCATATCCCAGTATAATCACCATGGTTACTGTCATAGTGTCCTCATATCCCAGTAGAGTCACCATGGTTACTGTCATAGTGTCCTCATATCCCAGTAGAGTCACCATGGTTACTGTCATAGTGTCCTCATATCCCAGTATAATCACCATGGTTACTGTCATAGTGTCCTCATATCCCAGTATAATCACCATGGTTACTGTCATAGTGTCCTCATATCCCAGTAGAGTCACCATGGTTACTGTCATAGTGTCCTCATATCCCAGTATAATCACCATGGTTACTGTCATAGTGTCCTCATATCCCAGTAGAGTCACCATGGTTACTGTCATAGTGTCCTCATATCCCAGTAGAGTCACCATGGTTACTGTCATAGTGTCCTCATATCCCAGTATAATCACCATGGTTACTGTCATAGTGTCCTCATATCCCAGTATAATCACCATGGTTACTGTCATAGTGTCCTCATATCCCAGTATAATCACCATGGTTACTGTCATAGTGTCCTCATATCCCAGTAGAGTCACCATGGTTACTGTCATAGTGTCCTCATATCCCAGTATAATCACCATGGTTACTGTCATAGTGTCCTCATATCCCAGTATAATCACCATGGTTACTGTCATAGTGTCCTCATATCCCAGTATAATCACCATGGTTACTGTCATAGTGTCCTCATATCCCAGTAGAGTCACCATGGTTACTGTCATAGTGTCCTCATATCCCAGTATAATCACCATGGTTACTGTCATAGTGTCCTCATATCCCAGTATAATCACCATGGTTACTGTCATAGTGTCCTCATATCCCAGTAGAGTCACCATGGTTACTGTCATAGTGTCCTCATATCCCAGTATAATCACCATGGTTACTGTCATAGTGTCCTCATATCCCAGTAGTCACCATGGTTACTGTCATAGTGTCCTCATATCCCAGTATAATCACCATGGTTACTGTCATAGTGTCCTCATATCCCAGTATAATCACCATGGTTACTGTCATAGTGTCCTCATATCCCAGTAGAGTCACCATGGTTACTGTCATAGTGTCCTCATATCCCAGTATAATCACCATGGTTACTGTCATAGTGTCCTCATATCCCAGTAGAGTCACCATGGTTACTGTCATAGTGTCCTCATATCCCAGTAAAATCACCATGGTTACTGTCATAGTGTCCTCATATCCCAGTAGAGTCACCATGGTTACTGTCATAGTGTCCTCATATCCCAGTATAATCACCATGGTTACTGTCATAGTGTCCTCATATCCCAGTAGAGTCACCATGGTTACTGTCATAGTGTCCTCATATCCCAGTATAATCACCATGGTTACTGTCATAGTGTCCTCATATCCCAGTAGAGTCACC
Source organism: Notolepis coatsorum (assembly GCF_963971535.1). NCBI lineage: Eukaryota > Metazoa > Chordata > Actinopteri > Aulopiformes > Paralepididae > Notolepis > Notolepis coatsorum. The sequence continues at coordinate 1,169,516 of NW_028174873.1, read as the reverse complement.
ATGGTTACTGTCATAGTGTCCTCATATCCCAGTATAATCACCATGGTTACTGTCATAGTGTCCTCATATCCCAGTAGAGTCACCATGGTTACTGTCATAGTGTCCTCATATCCCAGTATAATCACCATGGTTACTGTCATAGTGTCCTCATATCCCAGTAGAGTCACCATGGTTACTGTCATAGTGTCCTCATATCCCAGTAGAGTCACCATGGTTACTGTCATAGTGTCCTCATATCCCAGTAGAGTCACCATGGTTACTGTCATAGTGTCCTCATATCCCAGTATAATCACCATGGTTACTGTCATAGTGTCCTCATATCCCAGTAGAGTCACCATGGTTACTGTCATAGTGTCCTCATATCCCAGTATAATCACCATGGTTACTGTCATAGTGTCCTCATATCCCAGTAGAGTCACCATGGTTACTGTCATAGTGTCCTCATATCCCAGTAGAGTCACCATGGTTACTGTCATAGTGTCCTCATATCCCAGTATAATCACCATGGTTACTGTCATAGTGTCCTCATATCCCAGTATAATCACCATGGTTACTGTCATAGTGTCCTCATATCCCAGTATAATCACCATGGTTACTGTCATAGTGTCCTCATATCCCAGTATAATCACCATGGTTACTGTCATAGTGTCCTCATATCCCAGTATAATCACCATGGTTACTGTCATAGTGTCCTCATATCCCAGTAGAGTCACCATGGTTACTGTCATAGTGTCCTCATATCCCAGTAGAGTCACCATGGTTACTGTCATAGTGTCCTCATATCCCAGTAGAGTCACCATGGTTACTGTCATAGTGTCCTCATATCCCAGTAGAGTCACCATGGTTACTGTCATAGTGTCCTCATATCGCAGTAGAGTCACCATGGTTACTGTCATAGTGTCCTCATATCCCAGTATAATCACCATGGTTACTGTCATAGTGTCCTCATATCCCAGTATAATCACCATGGTTACTGTCATAGTGTCCTCATATCCCAGTATAATCACCATGGTTACTGTCATAGTGTCCTCATATCCCAGTATAATCACCATGGTTACTGTCATAGTGTCCTCATATCCCAGTAGAGTCACCATGGTTACTGTCATAGTGTCCTCATATCCCAGTAGAGTCACCATGGTTACTGTCATAGTGTCCTCATATCCCAGTATAATCACCATGGTTACTGTCATAGTGTCCTCATATCCCAGTAGAGTCACCATGGTTACTGTCATAGTGTCCTCATATCCCAGTAGAATCACCATGGTTACTGTCATAGTGTCCTCATATCCCAGTAGAGTCACCATGGTTACTGTCATAGTGTCCTCATATCCCAGTATAATCACCATGGTTACTGTCATAGTGTCCTCATATCCCAGTATAATCACCATGGTTACTGTCATAGTGTCCTCATATCCCAGTATAATCACCATGGTTACTGTCATAGTGTCCTCATATCCCAGTATAATCACCATGGTTACTGTCATAGTGTCCTCATATCCCAGTATAATCACCATGGTTACTGTCATAGTGTCCTCATATCCCAGTATAATCACCATGGTTACTGTCATAGTGTCCTCATATCCCAGTATAATCACCATGGTTACTGTCATAGTGTCCTCATATCCCAGTATAATCACCATGGTTACTGTCATAGTGTCCTCATATCCCAGTAGAGTCACCATGGTTACTGTCATAGTGTCCTCATATCCCAGTATAATCACCATGGTTACTGTCATAGTGTCCTCATATCCCAGTATAATCACCATGGTTACTGTCATAGTGTCCTCATATCCCAGTATAATCACCATGGTTACTGTCATAGTGTCCTCATATCCCAGTAGAGTCACCATGGTTACTGTCATAGTGTCCTCATATCCCAGTAGAGTCAAGTTCAAGTTCAAGTTCTTTAATAGTTGTCATACAGAAGTACAGAATACTTTCATACAAAATGCTTCTTACTGTTACGCTCCAGAGACTGTGCTAGACAAGATAGTATCAAATAACATAATAACATAATATAGCATGAATTTAGAAGAAGAAAATGAGGTCACAGTGTTCGGTATAGACATATGTACAATGTTCTGAGTTACCATATAATATACAATACACAATACTATGCAGTGTACTAATGTACAGTACTATCTAGTGCAAAGCAGAAATGGGATGAGGTACAATTTTAGGTACAATTTACAGTAAGGTGTACGAGTTGTAGTGCAATCCTTCATCCATAAATATAAAGTGTGGGGAGTGGGTGCTACAGTGTGTTTGTTTAAAGTGGGTGTGTGCTATAAAGTGTGTGGAGTGGGTGCTACAGTGTGTTTGTTTAAAGTGAGTGTGTGCGTGTGGATGTGTGTGCTATGTGCGTTTGGTGGTTGTTGTTGTGTAGTGTTCATTCATTGTTCGTTTAGCAGCCTGATGGCCTGGGGATAGAAGCTACTTCTGAGTCTTTCTGTGCTCGCCTTGAGACTCCGGTATCGCTTGCCTGACCGCAGCAGTTCAAAGAGGCAGTTGTTCGGGTGACTGGAGTCTTTAATGATTCTCTTAGCCTTGCCCTTGCAACGCTTGTAGTAAATGTTCTGGAGGGTGGGGAGCCCCCCTCCAATTGTGCGTTCGGCTGAACGTGTCACTCTTTGTAGTCTGCTTCGGTCTTGTGCAGTGCTATTCCCAAACCAGGAGGTGATGTTGCCGGTCAAGATGCTCTCTATTGTACATGAGTAGAAGTTCTTAAGGATCTTCTGGCTGACTTGGAACTTCCTTAGGCGCCTGAGGAAGTAGAGGCGTTGTCGTGCCTTCTTCACCACACTGTTAATGTGTGTGGTCCATGTCAAGTCCTCGGATATGTAGGCTCCGAGGTACTTGAAGCTGTTGACTCTCTCAACCGGTACCCCGTCGATGCTGAGGGGGCTGTAGTCCTTGACCCCCGACCTCCTGAAGTCCACAATCATCTCCTTTGTTTTGCTGACGTTCAGGGAGAGGCTGTTTTCCTGGCACCATCCCGCCAGGACCTTGACCTCTTCCAGGTAGGCCCTCTCGTCGTTGGCAGAGATCAGGCCCACCACCACTGTGTCGTCAGCAAATTTGACGATTGTATTGCTACTCCGCTGAGCCACACAGTCGTGTGTGTACAGGGAGTAGAGGAGGGGACTCACCATGGTTACTGTCATAGTGTCCTCATATCCCAGTATAATCACCATGGTTACTGTCATAGTGTCCTCATATCCCAGTATAATCACCATGGTTACTGTCATAGTGTCCTCATATCCCAGTAGAGTCACCATGGTTACTGTCATAGTGTCCTCATATCCCAGTATAATCACCATGGTTACTGTCATAGTGTCCTCATATCCCAGTATAATCACCATGGTTACTGTCATAGTGTCCTCATATCCCAGTAGAGTCACCATGGTTACTGTCATAGTGTCCTCATATCCCAGTAGAGTCACCATGGTTACTGTCATAGTGTCCTCATATCCCAGTAGAGTCACCATGGTTACTGTCATAGTGTCCTCATATCCCAGTAGAGTCACCATGGTTACTGTCATAGTGTCCTCATATCCCAGTATAATCACCATGGTTACTGTCATAGTGTCCTCATATCCCAGTATAATCACCATGGTTACTGTCATAGTGTCCTCATATCCCAGTATAATCACCATGGTTACTGTCATAGTGTCCTCATATCCCAGTAGAGTCACCATGGTTACTGTCATAGTGTCCTCATATCCCAGTATAATCACCATGGTTACTGTCATAGTGTCCTCATATCCCAGTAGAGTCACCATGGTTACTGTCATAGTGTCCTCATATCCCAGTAGAGTCACCATGGTTACTGTCATAGTGTCCTCATATCCCAGTATAATCACCATGGTTACTGTCATAGTGTCCTCATATCCCAGTATAATCACCATGGTTACTGTCATAGTGTCCTCATATCCCAGTAGAGTCACCATGGTTACTGTCATAGTGTCCTCATATCCCAGTAGAGTCACCATGGTTACTGTCATAGTGTCCTCATATCCCAGTATAATCACCATGGTTACTGTCATAGTGTCCTCATATCCCAGTATAATCACCATGGTTACTGTCATAGTGTCCTCATATCCCAGTAGAGTCACCATGGTTACTGTCATAGTGTCCTCATATCCCAGTATAATCACCATGGTTACTGTCATAGTGTCCTCATATCCCAGTATAATCACCATGGTTACTGTCATAGTGTCCTCATATCCCAGTAGAGTCACCATGGTTACTGTCATAGTGTCCTCATATCCCAGTAGAGTCACCATGGTTACTGTCATAGTGTCCTCATATCCCAGTAGAGTCACCATGGTTACTGTCATAGTGTCCTCATATCCCAGTATAATCACCATGGTTACTGTCATAGTGTCCTCATATCCCAGTATAATCACCATGGTTACTGTCATAGTGTCCTCATATCCCAGTATAATCACCATGGTTACTGTCATAGTGTCCTCATATCCCAGTAGAGTCACCATGGTTACTGTCATAGTGTCCTCATATCCCAGTATAATCACCATGGTTACTGTCATAGTGTCCTCATATCCCAGTAGAGTCACCATGGTTACTGTCATAGTGTCCTCATATCCCAGTAGAGTCACCATGGTTACTGTCATAGTGTCCTCATATCCCAGTATAATCACCATGGTTACTGTCATAGTGTCCTCATATCCCAGTATAATCACCATGGTTACTGTCATAGTGTCCTCATATCCCAGTAGAGTCACCATGGTTACTGTCATAGTGTCCTCATATCCCAGTAGAGTCACCATGGTTACTGTCATAGTGTCCTCATATCCCAGTATAATCACCATGGTTACTGTCATAGTGTCCTCATATCCCAGTAGAGTCACCATGGTTACTGTCATAGTGTCCTCATATCCCAGTATAATCACCATGGTTACTGTCATAGTGTCCTCATATCCCAGTAGAGTCACCATGGTTACTGTCATAGTGTCCTCATATCCCAGTAGAGTCACCATGGTTACTGTCATAGTGTCCTCATATCCCAGTATAATCACCATGGTTACTGTCATAGTGTCCTCATATCCCAGTATAATCACCATGGTTACTGTCATAGTGTCCTCATATCCCAGTATAATCACCATGGTTACTGTCATAGTGTCCTCATATCCCAGTAGAGTCACCATGGTTACTGTCATAGTGTCCTCATATCCCAGTATAATCACCATGGTTACTGTCATAGTGTCCTCATATCCCAGTATAATCACCATGGTTACTGTCATAGTGTCCTCATATCCCAGTATAATCACCATGGTTACTGTCATAGTGTCCTCATATCCCAGTATAGTCACCATGGTTACTGTCATAGTGTCCTCATATCCCAGTAGAGTCACCATGGTTACTGTCATAGTGTCCTCATATCCCAGTATAATCACCATGGTTACTGTCATAGTGTCCTCATATCCCAGTATAATCACCATGGTTACTGTCATAGTGTCCTCATATCCCAGTATAATCACCATGGTTACTGTCATAGTGTCCTCATATCCCAGTATAATCACCATGGTTACTGTCATAGTGTCCTCATATCCCAGTAGAGTCACCATGGTTACTGTCATAGTGTCCTCATATCCCAGTATAATCACCATGGTTACTGTCATAGTGTCCTCATATCCCAGTAGAGTCACCATGGTTACTGTCATAGTGTCCTCATATCCCAGTAGAGTCACCATGGTTACTGTCATAGTGTCCTCATATCCCAGTAGAGTCACCATGGTTACTGTCATAGTGTCCTCATATCCCAGTAGAGTCACCATGGTTACTGTCATAGTGTCCTCATATCCCAGTAGAGTCACCATGGTTACTGTCATAGTGCCCTCATATCCCAGTAGAGTCACCATGGTTACTGTCATAGTGTCCTCATATCCCAGTAGAGTCACCATGGTTACTGTCATAGTGCCCTCATATCCCAGTAGAGTCACCATGGTTAATGTCATAGTGCCCCAGGAGTTGTTCCACTGTTCACTGTTCTATGGAGCAGCTCCAGGATTTGTCTCTTGATGACATCATCACTGTACATTATTATAGAAATGTAATTAGTGAATTCTATTTGAGGGTGAATTTGAGCTTTAAATGCTCTTGCATAGACTGTGTACAGACTCTGTGTACCCTGTACAGCAAAGATATACTGCACCACAGCTGAAGATACTCTGCGTGTTGTATATTCAAACACTCTGCGTCTATTCTCTTATTGCTGTGTATATATTATATTATATACAGCGGAGACACTTTTTATTTATGTCCCACTGCATTTACAAAACACCTTTTCAAAATCATTTAAATTTCAAACCTTTATTTAAACGCGAAAGGCAACTGCGGTTTTTACCGTGGCGTCGAGTGTACATAGGGAAATGAGCAAAGAAAAAAGCATATAAAATCATAACAATAAATATTATAACATTACAATAAGACAACAAGACGAGGCAAAAAAACAAGGATAAACAAATCAATTAAAAAAGGTTGGAGATCAAGGTTTTAAACTCTGCAACAGAGGCGAGAATCTCCAGCTGGACTGTTGGAGTTTATTACACGAGCTAGAGGGGCATCACAGGGAAATGCAGATTGACCCGGTTCCGATCATGGGAACCTTGACGTCAGTCTAGAACGGGTTCCATAAGTTCCAAAATTCCATTCCAATAATGATGCAGTATAAGGTAGCTTACCAATAATGATACAGTATAAGGTGGTAGCTTACCAATAAGGGCCTTAAGAATGAACAAATACATTCTAGGTGTTTTGGTCTTCTTTGTGTGAGTAACATACCAAATTCCTTGTATCTGTAACTTGGTGATGATGATGATGATGATGATGATGATGATGATGATGATGATGATGATGATGATGATGATGATGATGATGATGATGATGATGATGGGGGGGGGGGGTCTGCTGTGCTCAGCGGAAAGCCTCTAACAGCAGCAATAGATGGAACAGCCGCTGACGAGAGCCCTATCACATTATTCTGCCTGGTTAGTCAGGTTTGTTTTACTAAGTGGGAAAGGTCTATTGGGAGGTAATGGACTGACTTAATGACTGCTGAGTGTCCCATCCTGTGGGTGTGTATCTGTTAGTGGCTTGATGTGATGGAAATTAGCCAGAAGGATTACGACAAACAGCTGTATCTCGAGTCCAGTATGCACCCTCCCAAGTGATGATGTTTGGAGGGCGTGGAGGAGATGTATTATAGGACACGAGTGTCAGCTTCTTCATGGTTGCATTGATCCATTGGTGGACTGTTTCCAACATGGTGGACTTGATCACCTGCAGTGATGTAGACATATCCTTGTCATCTGGGAACTGTCCATCTGTTAACAACTTATTTGACTGGAATGAGAAAATGTCTTGTTACACCTGGCGCAACTAACTGCTCGTCAACAGAAATATCTCTACTTGACGTGTATTGTGTCTAGCACAATAAAAGCTTTCCCATAGAGCTCTGCATGATGTTTGAAGTGCTGCTGTTGTGTTCTGTAATGCATGTTGAAGATGTACTTCCCAAGAGTCTCCACTATGGGGCGTAGTTGATACAATGCCCTGTTATGCCTACAGCTGAAGTGTGCAGAAGAAGTGTACACGCAGAAGGAGAATAGGACAGAATGTACCCTGCTGTAACCTACCATGCTAACCTGGTTGACTAAAAGGCTAAAAGAGTAACCTGCTTCCTGAGTCTTATTACTACACCTACTTACATACAAAATACTACGTACGTACTACATAACAGCTGCATTCTCAGCTTATTTGCTGTCTTCTTCTGTGTTTTCTTCTCATGGAACAACAGTAAGTTATTTCGCTTGATCGGTGCTGTCAGAAGTCTGTCATTTGATTCAAGCACTCTTCCTGAAATTGTTGTACTGCTCTTGTTCCGTAGACTCGAGTTGATGGACAGATACGGCACCAGCCGCACTCACTCACACACCTTATTGTCTAATGTAACCAGGTCTTTACTGCCCTCCTCAAAGGGATTCCCATTGCTCAGCAACACCTCCATCGTCTTTGGCATGGCGTTGACATTGGTGCTGAGATGCAGATCCTTTCTTGTGATGAGGACGTTCTTCACAATCATCGTTTGTTCTTCACAATCAACTGTTGTTTACAGTTCTCATATCTAACTCTAGTTCTCCACATATTTATTGTCTCATTGTGTGAAATATCATATAAGATATGCTCCAATCATGTTTATTTAATTTTTATTCAATTACTCATTCATGAAAACCTAGGTACAGGCACCAACATCACCATTCTAGGTTCAATAGAATAAAAGTTATGAAGCGTAATTCGAAATAAATACAGACATTGCAGCCATCTTTGATTTTGGCCATACCAAAATATTCAAAACATCAATATTTGAACTCCAGTTGATTCCTCACACATTATTAACTTAAAATAGCAATACAAAATTATATTACACAGCAATTGTGTGAACATTAAGACGTTTTTAAAGAATTCATGATTTCGATTGTGGCCATTTTGGATACATCTTTATTAAATTCAACTGGTTCCTTGACACTCAAGCCAAAATTGTTCTATAGATACTTATCTTCAAATTAGAAGTGAAAACGAAACTTTTAAATGACTGAGTGTCCAGGCACCCCACTATCAGAAAAGTGTGTGGTTTTCTGGTCAGCAGGAGATGTGCATCTCTGGCAGCTTATGGTCAGTGGCATTGTTCGTCAAATAGTGTTGAACTTGAGTGTTACACCCTGAGTGCATAGTATAATAGACATATTAGCATGGTAGGTAGTAGTATACGGATAGTAACATAGTACATAGTAGTAAGGTACTAGTAAAAGTTATTTATATATATATCATATTGTAGAAATCATTGGAATAGAGAAACGCACAATTTCTATCAGTTGACAACACAAAGCCGTGTGTCATTTATTTCGCAGTAGCACAAGTGACAGCTGTCAGAACTATGCCGTGCTAGCTTCTGACAGCTCGTAGTAATCAAACATTTACCAATGAAACCCCACACAGGGCGTCTCCTCTCAGCCCAACCCAAAACCAACCTCCTTAAAGTGACAGTGCCCCATCAACACATCAAAACAATACCATGGGGAATTATGTCTCTATAGAACCCACTACAATATAAATATTATATTTATTAAGAAGGTTATTTATTTATTTATTTGCATCTCAGATATTGATTGAAGATGTGTGTTTCTATAAGGGTGACATGTCCCCATACACAGGGCATACGAGGGCATTTGCATGCAGTCACCAGCTCTCCACCCAATCCAATGCCTATATGGGAGATTTCCCACAACCTGTTAAGACGGCACTCTCTTACGTTAAGACAGCACTCTCTTACGCCACCATCGCCAAAACACCAAAGGAGCATCAAATCACTGACCTCTAGGACCATCATTCAGGTCATAGTACCAGTTAGATTAGATTACATTGAAATGTATGGTCATCATACATGTTGTTATATCACATGAGGATACTCACATGTAATGTATCGTGTGTGTGTGTGAATAAATTCATTCATCATTCATTCATTCATTCATTCATACAGCATAAGTACATTACAATGAAAATAAGTGGGGCATCCAACCCCAGTGCAAATGTAACAGTAAAGTGCAATAGTAATATTAATATAGTGATTAAGCTGGGTATAAGATATATACATTTGTTCTACTGAGTATAATGCTAATCACATGTATGTACAGAGTTGTAATATATTTAAATGTTTAAAACATTTTCTTATGTACCCCAGTTGCTATTGCATGCACATATTTGTTACATTACACGTATATGTACATACATACCACCTATTCGCCTGTTTTATTCTCCACCCATCCATAGCAACACTATTATTTTTATTATTATTATTATTATCATTAAGGTTTCTCTCCTCCACATCGCCTGTGGTGCTTTTTTCCTATTGCTAGGTTTTACTTACCTTCACTGGGGTATGTCTGGGAGTGTTGCATTTATTTATTTTAGATTTATTTTGGATTTCATGGTGGGTTTTTTGTTCTTGATTTATTGGGATGTTTCTTCTTGAATAGTTTAAAGAAGACTTGTCCGGCCCATGGGGACATTAACTTGTGATTTCGGGCTTTACAAATCAATTTGATTTGATTTAATATGCATTTATATGTCCAGTGATACAGGTATAAAGACACTATGGTCAGGCACTCTACTACTGGCCCCTGAGCAGCTAACACTGGAGCGGTTAAAGCTGAGGTGCCTTGCTCAAGGGCACAGCTAGCAGGCACGTGCACACATAGAGCCCAACGGGTGCACAAGCACCTGCCCTTTTGTGCCTCATAAAAAAGTGCCCTTTTTATGCCAATTATTTTGACCATATTTTCTTTTTTACCTCCATATAGAGAGAGTGATCTGCAATCTGCTTGGGTTGGGGGTGCAATTCCTAACAGGCTCAACCATATGGATAAAAGTTCCCATATTATGTGCTTTACACAAACTAAAAACACATATTACATTACATTACACAAACTAAAAACAGATATTACATTACATTACACAAACTAAAAACAGATATTACATTACATTACACAAACTAAAAACAGATATTACATTACATTACACAAACTAAAAACAGATATTGTCTGAATTACTAGAAGAAAGAAATGCACCACCTTTGGCTGATAGTAATTTATTAATTTCTTAGGATTTCTTTTGGTCTAATAAATGTTTAAGGTTCTTAGGGGCGACAGTGGCTCGGAGGTAGAGCAGTCGTCTGGCAATCCGGAGGTTCCCGGTTCGATTCCCGCTCCTCCCGGGCAGTGTCGATGTGTTCTTGAGCAAGACACTTAACCCCTAATTGCTCCCGATGAGCAGGTTGGCACCTTGCATGGTTGCCTCCGCTGTCGGTGTGTGAATGTGTGAGTAAATGGGTACAAATGTGAGGAACAAATTGTAAAGCGCTTTGGATAAAATCGCTACATAAAAAAGCAGCCAATTACCATCCCCTGCTGCCTCCTCTTCCTCCTCCTCTTCTTCCTCCTCTTCCTCTTGCTCCTAATCCTCCTCTTCTCCTCCTGCTCCTCCTCTTCCTCCTCCGCCTCCTCCTAATCTTCCTCATCTTCCTCCTCCTCCTCCTCTTCCTTCTCTTCGTCTTCCTCCTCCTCCTAATCCTCCTCTTCCTCCTCCTCCTCCTCCTCCTCCTCCTCCTCCTCCTCCTCTTCCTCCTCTTCCTCTTCCTCCTCCTGCTCATAATCCTCCTATTCCTGCTCCTCCTCCTGCTCCTAATCCTCCTCCTCCTCCTGCTCCTAATCCTCCTCTTCCTAATCCTCCTCTTCCTCCTCCTCCTCCTCCTCTTCCTCCTCCTCCTCATCATCCTCCTCCTCCTGCTCCTAATCCTCCTGCTCCTCCTCCTCCTCTTCCTCCTCCTCCTCCTCTTCCTCCTCCTCATCCTCCTCCTCCTAATCCTCCTCCTCCTGCTCATAATCATCTTCCTCCTAATCCTCCTCCTCCTGCTCATAATCCTCCTCCTGCTCCTCCTCCTCCTCCTGCTCCTCCTCCTCCTCCTGCTCCTCCTCATCCTCCTCTTCCTCCTCCTTCTCCTCATCCTCCTCCTCTCCTCCTGCTCCTCCTCCTCCTCCTGGTCCTCCTCCTCCTCCTCCTCTTCTTCCTCCTCTTCCTCTTGCTCCTAATCCTCCTCTTCTCCTCCTGCTCCTCCTCTTCCTTGGGAGGGTGCATACTGGAGATACAGATGTTTGTCGTAATCCTTCTGACTCATTTCCATCACATCAAGCCACTAACAGATACACACCCACGAGTTTGACAGTAGAAAGTGACACCTATATATTGCGTTCAACCCCCCCCCCCCCCCCCCTCTCGCCATATACAATTTAAAGGGGAACTATCTTATAAATGGCCTCTTTCAGTGTTTAGCATTGTTTCCTGGCTATGTGGACTTATATTAATAGGATCTATGTCTCTAATTCTCATATTGGCGCATTCTTCCAATTCTCCTCTCACAATATTCACCCTCACTGAACTGAGTCATCTGAAAATGTGCATATCTGTGATGTCAGAGATTTCTCAGCTGCATAATAATGTGGCAGTTGGTGTGGCAGTTGCCACCAGGCCACACAGTGGTTGGAGCCCAGCCTCAAAACGGCTTAAGATCTTGAGGTAGAAAAATGTTGTTTTTGAGTACTTGATTAGAAATACAAAACAATGAATTTTTTGGGAAAAAAACGTACAGATGTGTTCCATAGACTCACAGGAATTGTGTAAAAGTGCCCAAATAGTGAAAGAAATAGTAAAATAGTTCCCCTTTAAATTCGAGTTACACCGACGCGGTCTGATTATTATGCGCGCATTCCGGATCGCTCCGCAGGGGCCCGTCAATATCGGCGCGCAATATCACGTCGCAAACTAATGACCGTAATTGTTGAAAGTAGAATATGTCTTCATTGTCGGAGTTGGAGAGTCGGTGAGCAAATTAAATGATTATTCCTGCAGGGTGTCATGGGGCTCCCCTGCCAGTCGGGGACAGAGATTGTACGGCCGCAGCTCACAGCGGAGGGGGTGGAAGGACTCCTCACAGCACAGCAGCACTTTGCCTCCAACTCCATCCCTTATAGGACAGGGAGGTTTTTTCCGGAGTGGCTGTCACATCCGCGGAGCTAATGATGCTAATGATGGAGCATCACCGTCGGTTGTGTGATAGTAAAGGCTTAACCTTCTGTATTGTCACGGTGGAAGGGTTAACCAGCTGTCGTGTGGCAGTGAAAGGGTTACAGCGTGGTGGGAAAACGTGCTGAAATGCTGACCAAAGCGTATTCAAAATACACATTTGTAGATATCCAAATCTGTAATTACCGTAGTGGGATTTTCTGTTGAAATAGTTTTATTTTTTTGTGTGAAGAAATCCAAACATATACATACAAATGAGGGCACCGACGGTGGCTCAGGAGGTACAGCGGGGTCGTCTGGTAATCTGAAGGTTTCCGGTTAGATTCCGGCTTCTCGAGGGCAGCGTGTCGAAGTGTCCTCGAGCAAGACACTGAACTCCTAACTGCTCCTGATGAGCAGGTTGGCACCTCGCACGGTCGCCTCCGCCGTCGGTGTGTGAAGCATACGTTTTTGGATAAGAGCACTACATAAATGCAATCCATTTACAAGTGAAGAGATTGTCCAGCCAATGTATTTCAGTAGACTTGGTTCAGAAATCGAATATCAGGTTCTGATAAACAGGGTTGGGCAAAAGATATATATATATATTAAATCAAGCATCCTCACTCTGCACTAATATCTATTCTGAGAACTTAACTCCCAACAGGTCACGTCAGCCACACATGGAGAGAATACATGATCATTTTCTTTTACTTCACCATTAAAGGTGCATTCCACTCCAGGGACGTGCACAGGACTTTAGAGGGGCAGGTGCTCAAAGGCTGAAAAGGGCACTGGGCCTGTGCTATTTTTGGGGGCACTTTTTGGGCGGGGAGGGGCCTTTTTATGCTTTTAGGGGGGTTTTGGTGATCAAATATTGAATATTGAACTATAATAATCAGTGCAGGAGCTCACTTATCCTTGAAAGACACTTTTATCACTGACTTAAAAGGCCCATACATCTCCATAAATGTTCAGGGCGGAGGGAATAAGTGCTTACCCTACAGACCCCAAGTCTGTTAGGACAGCAGACTCGGTTGGCACTGCTCAAAACGTACCTTTTTAAAATAGCTTTTAAATGAATTATTATCTTTATTTCATTGTCTTGTTTTTCTTTATTTCTATACATTTTACTTAAATATTTTATTATAATTTGTATCATTGTTTTATTTTTTTTTTATTTTTTTTTTTATTATTTTTTAAACAAACATATAAACAAACATGACAACACACGATAAGATATACAAGCATTGTTATCAGTGCACATCCAATAAAATCACCATTTAGTTACATGTCTTATACAGGATATACCCCCAGTACCTGCTATCCAAAAACCCTACACATATGCTCCAGCTCGTACCCCCCCCCTCCCAGACCCCCCATTGTATAATCCATCCATTATCACTCGCATTTTACCAGACACTACCATTATATGCTAGCTTTTATTCTCTCCACCACTTCTAACCACATTGTCATTTTGGATTCATTGAGACCCATTGTTTTATGTAGTTTTTCTTTTATCATTTTATTTGTTCTTTTTTAATGTCAACATATTATTTAAATGATTCAAATGGAACTCAAACATGTTCCGTTGTGATGTCACCAGTGTTGGGCAAGTTACTTTTAAAAAGTAACTAGTTACAGTTACTAGTTACTTCTTCCAAAAAGTAACTAAATTACTTACTCAGTTACAAATTATAAAAGTAACTAGTTACTTCAGAAAGTAACAATTGCGTTACTTTCAAGTAAATTTGTTACATAAACAACATACACAAATCTAAACTATTTTAATGTTGCTGTGGGACAAAGTGAGACTAGCCTCCAATCAAATTCCATGTATGTAGATATTATAATTACTATGTTTATATAGTGGATCATACAAATACAAACACAGATGTTTTGGAACTTTTGATATGTATTGCCCCTCAACAGGCCACAACTGGGCAACATTAAATTATGCTTGTTAAGCACTATACCAAAATAAATAACAAATATATACTGATTGATTGCACATTTTAATGAACAGATTGCAGAATGGCTACAATACAGTACGGCTCAATACACACAATTGTTAAGGGGATGCAGACCACAGAGACTTTCTTCTTGTTTACATCAGGGTCCCCCATTTTCAATTCATGACATTTATGACATACACAACATACAGATATAAGAATCTAATCTAATCATCTAAACTAATCTAATCATGACATTTAAGACATGCATGACATACAGATATATATATCTCTGAGCACCTGAAGACTGTGCTATTAAACCAGGAAGTGCAGCACTGTTGATAAGGCTGTAGCCTCCACTACTGTAGTGCCCTGCGCTGCAACACAACTAACACAAGAGTTGTAGTGTCCACACTTGGACTATTAGTAATTATAATAAGCATGCAGGAGTCAGTAGGCTGTGTGGTTATTCCTCTGTCTTTATTCCATCCTCCAAGAACATCAACATCATGCTCGCTTCACTCGCGTACATACACACTGGACACACTTCCTAGTTCTTGCCTATAGCCTCTTGTGCCTGTTGTGCTGCCTAACGGTGGCGGTGGTAATAACCTAGTATTAACAATAATGCTAACCATGCAGAACACAACAAGAGTGAACAAAAAATGACTGCTCGCTTGTGTTGTTCGTTGGATTCGTTTTGGATTATTTGGGCTCGCCAAACAAACTATCAAAACATACACGGAACCGCTTGTGTTGTCGCTGTGTGTCAGACTCTGGATTCTTTCGAACACCCGCCCACCTCTACCTCTGATTGGCTTACCAGGACATTTTACTCAACCTCAGCCAATCGCGCACTGCCCACTAACCAAGGAAAAAAAGTATTGCTTCTCAGCGCAGAGATCTGTCTGATGAAAAAAACAGCTTCAATCATAGTAACGCGCCGCATTTTTTTGCAGTAACGGCGGGTAAAGCGCCATTAGTAACACCGTTATTTATAATGCCGTTATTCCCATCACTGGATGTCACAGTATGATGTCATAATCAAACATTCTAGAACATTTGTGATGTCACAGTATGATGTCATAATCAAACATTCTAGAACATTTGTGATGGCACAGTATGATGTCATAATAGAACATTCTAGAACATTTGTGATGTCACAGTATGATGTCATAATAGAACATTCTAGAACATTTGTGTACAGTATATATTCAACAATTCTCTCAGAAGCTCTCAGATCTCAGAAGACAAGTGAAGATCTCACTTGTTGTTTCCGGCTATTTGTCTGTAAGCTTGAATATATTCTGTAGATACAATTTAAAATCCCCACATGGAAAAGGAAACAATGTCCTGTACAATCCTTAATGAGCTGCGTCATAAGGGAAGGTTCTGGGATGTGGTTATTAAAGTCAACAGCACTGAGTTGAATGCCCACAAGGCCCTCCTGTGTGACTGCAGTGACTATTTCAGGTAAGTTTAGCTTGGTTCAGGTTAGCTTGGTTCAGGTTAGCTTGTTTCAGCTTAGCTTGGTTAAGGTTAGCTTGGTTCAGGTTAGCTTGGTTAGTAAACAGATACCATACTGTACTTTTACTGTAAACAGATACTATACTGTACTTCTACTGTAAACAGATACTATACTGTACGTCTACTGTAAAAATATACTATACTGTACTTCTACTGTAAACATATACTATACTGTACTTCTACTGTAAACAGATACTATACTGTACTTCTACTGTAAAAATATACTATACTGCACTTCTACTGTAAACAGATACTATACTGTACTTCTACTGTAAACAGATACTATTCTGTACTTCTACTGTAAACAGATACTATACTGTACTTCTACTGTAAAAAGATATACTTCTACTGTGCTAAGACCCTATACTTCTACAGTGAACATATATTACTACACAGGACAGAATGTTGCTTACTGTTTACTCATCAGATATCTCTATACTCTGCGTCCCACAGAGCCCTCTTCACTCGCTGGAGCGACTCAGAGAAAGCAGTCTACAGTATCCCTGGGGTGTCCCCGGGTATGATGCAGCTCATCATAGAGTACTCCTACACACGCTTTGTGCTGGTGACAGCAGAGAACGTGGAAGAGCTTCTGGTGGCTGCAGACCAGCTTCTCGTCACTGGCATAGTAGGAGCGTGCTCTGACTTCCTAGAAGGCCAGCTGTCTCTGGAAAACTGTGTCGGCATCTGGAGGTTCGTGGACATCTACTGCTGCCCTGACCTGAGGCGCAAGGCCCATCTCTTCATCGTGTGCCACTTTGAGAAGATGTTGCACGTCTCACAGGAGTTTGTGGAGCTGTCCCTGCAGAAACTGGTGGACATCATCGAGAGGGATGATCTGAACGTGAAGAGCGAGGAGACGGTGTTCGAGGCCATCCTCCGTTGGATCGACCACTCCCGTGAGGAGCGTAAAACACACATCCCTTTGCTGCTGCCCAAGGTGACTAATTATATTACTGTGCATTACATTAAAACAACACTAGGTTCCCTAGTACAGTGGTTCTCAAACATTTGGGTCCAAACTGTTCCCTAGCAACAGAAACCGTCTACAACCGGTGTCTAAGTTGTACCCGCTGTCTGCTTGTCTCTTCCCAGGTTCGCATGGGCTTGATGAGGCCTGACTACTTGCTGAACAACGTCCAGAACAACCCTGTGGTGAGGGACAGCCACGACTGCAGGGCCCTCATCCTCAGCGTCCTGAACCCTACTGGCTCCGACAGGCTCCCAAACCCCCTGATGCGTCCACGCCTGCCCCAGGAGGTCCTATTGGCCATCGGAGGCTGGGGGAGCGGCAAACTGACCATGGAGGCTTACAATATCCGAGCCGGTGGATGGATGGACGTGAGCGTTGAGGCGGAGAGTCCCCGGGGCTGGCACGGCACCGCTTATCTCCACGGTCTGGTCTACTGCGTCGGCGGCTGTGACGGCGTACAGCATCTCAACAGTGTGTGCAGGTTCAACCCCGTCACTCGCAGCTGGCTGCAGGCGGCTCCCATGCACTCACGCCGCAGTGACCTCAGCGTGGTCGCGTTCGGCGGCTGTATCTACGCCATGGGAGGGCAAGACGGACGCGTGGTACTGAACACCGCAGAGCGCTACGAGCCTGAAACCGACCAGTGGACAGTAATCTCACGCATGCTGGATCACAGGAGACACGCCGGGGCAGCAGCCCTCCAGGGCAAGGTGGGTGGAACTGAGGGACACAGGGTGCTAGATGAACACAAGGAACGTTAGATCAGAAATCATAAATGTCTTTATTGCCAAGTAAGCTTGCACATACAAAAGATGTGTCTGGGTCCTTTGGTGCATCAACATTAACGGACAATTAAAGTAGAATGAAATCAAATGGAATATATAAACTAAATTAGAATATTCTTTCTTATTACAGGTTTACATCTGTGGTGGGGAGAACTGGCCGGAGTATCTGTTCACAGCTGAGTGCTACAGCCCAGACACCGACCAGTGGACTCTGATCGCCCCCATGAGCAGCAGGCGTAGCGGACTGGGAGTCGCTGCATACGGAGAACAAGTCTATGTGGTAGGTGCACACAGAGACAAATGCTTTATACTAGATATTTCTATAGATATGTATCATTTGTAGAGGTGGGACAATACATCGATCCAGATCGATATATCGATCTATTATCAATAATCAAATAGGATCGATGCAACGTAAAAAGATCGATTCATATTGCGATACTCTTATTTTGAAAATCCCCGCGAGTCATATCCGCCGGCGCCCAGTATTGTGAAACTCCGTGTAGACATTACAGCAGTGTTTGCGTCTGCTGTAGCACTACAGAGCGTCTATTTTGCGAGCCGATATAAGTCTGTGCAGTGTGTGTGTGTGTGTGTGTGTGTGTGTGTGTGTGTGTGTGTGTGTGTGTGTGTGTCTGTGTGTGTGTTAAAGCTCAATATATAAAAACAAAAGTGAACAGGAGGTCTATTTGTATTAAAAACAATAGATTGTTTTTCATTTAAATGTCTGGAAGAGCTCAAAAATAAATACATCAATTGATATTTCCGTAGCCTTTTTTTAGTTGATCTAAATGTGACTGATTGTGTTAAATGGGCACATAATATCGCCTCATATCGATCGCAGGCACCTGAATTGAATCGTATCGTATCGTATCGTGGCAGACTTTGTGATATCGGCAAATATCGTATCGTTGTCCAAAGAATCGATATCGTATCGTATCGTGATGAAACTGGTGATTCCCACCCCTAATCATTTGACTTGCAATGCTGCTGTGATGCCCTCATTTCCCTAAATGGATTAATACAGTGTCTGCCTGCCTGAGCCACACACTAAAACATTCCTCTCATGTGTCCTGTCCTCAGGTGGGAGGGTGTGACCGTGGACACGTCCTGCATAGCGCGGAGGCCTACAGCCCCTTGACTGACTCCTGGAGCGCCCTGCCCGACATGCTCACCCCCCGCAGACACTTTGGCATCGCGGTGCTGGACGACCTGCTCTTCGTGGTCGGAGGCTACAATGGCTACACCGTCCTCTCCAACATGGAGCGCTACGACCAGAGCAGCGACAGGTGGACTGTAGCCGAGGACATGAAGATCCGGCGCAGAGGCCTAAGCTGCTGCATAATGCATGGCCTGCCTAACATGAGGCAGTACGCCGCTCCCTGTGACACCCTGCAGTGACCCCTGGAGGAGGAGGAGGAGGAGGAGGAGGAGGAGGAGGAGGAGGAGGAGGAGGAGGAGCAGGAGCAGGAGCAGGAGGAGGAGGAGGAGGAGGAGGAGGAGCAGGAGCAGGAGGAGGAGGAAGAGGAGGAGGAGGAGGATGAGGAGGAGGATGAGGAGAAGGAGCAGGAGGAGGAGGAGCAGGAGGGGGAGGAGGATTAGGAGGAGGAGCAGGAGGAGGAGGAGGAGGAGCAGGAGGAGGATTAGGAGCAGGAGGAGGAGGATTAGGAGGAAGATGATTATGAGCAGGAGGAGGAGGAGGAGGAGGAGGAGGAGGAGGAGGAGGAGGATTAGGAAGAGGAGGATTAGGAGCAGGAATAGGAGGATTATGAGCAGGAGGAGCAGGAGGAGGAAGAGGAGGAGGAGGAGGAGGAGGATTAGGAGGAAGACGAAGAGAAGGAAGATGAGGAAGATTAGGAGGAGGCGGAGGAGGAAGAGGAGGAGCAGGAGGAGGAAGAGGAGGATTAGGAGCATGAGGAAGAGGAGGCAGCAGGGGATGGTAATTGGCTGCTTTTTTATGTAGCGCTTTTATCCAAAGCGCTTTACAATTTGTTCCTCACATTTTTACCCAATCACTCACACATTCACACACCGACAGCGGAGGCAACCATGCAAGGTGCCAACCTGCTTATCGGGAGCAATTAGGGGTTAAGTGTCTTGCTCAAGGACACATCGACACGCTGCTCGGGAGGAGCGGGAATCGAACCGGGAACCTCCGGATTGCCAGACGACTGCTCTACCTCCCGAGCCACTGTTGCCTTCTTTATCTTTAAAGAAGAATATCTTTAATATTATTATATATCTTTAAGACCACACTGGTGGTGGTCTATGCTGAGAACAGACAGACAAAACATGGATGATTGTTATAGCAGATTTTGTATTTTTTTTGTATTTTATTTTTTTATAATTTTTTAAACAAACACATAAACAAACATGACAACACACGATTAGATATACAAGCATTGTTAACAGTGCACATCAAATTAAATCACTGTTTAGATATATGTCTTATACAGGATATACCCCTAATACCTGCTATCTATTCCCCTACACACATATGCTCTTGCTCGCACCCCCCACCCTGGACCCCCCAGTGGATAATCCATCCATTATCATTCGCTCCTAACCAGACACTACCATTATAAGCTAGCTTTTATTCTCTCCACCACTTCTAACCACATTGTCAATTTGGATTCATTGAGACCCAAAATTCTTGTTGTAGATATTTCTAGATAAATCACATCGAGATATGTAAGAATCCAGACCTTTCGGCACATTTTTTCCGGTTGAAACCATCGTGATGCTATCAGTTTTTTAGCCACTGTAATACCAGATAAAACCAATCTCTTTAGCTGTATACTGTAGGTACTGCATACTCAAAAACATCATTCAGCAGTAATACAGAGGGGTGTACAGCAGGGGCGGGGCTAGGGGGTGGCTACTTGGGCTCAAGCCCCGAATGTTTTCAGATTTTTTTTTTTTAATATAATTTCTTTTTTCTTTTTTGACTATTAATCATTGTTACATGAAAATATGTTTGCACCAGATTTAGCAGAAGCTCATTTCCATCTGTAGTCTATCCAGCTGCTAACTGTATTTGAGTGAGTTAAGTCTTGGTGTTATGGTAGACTCAGACCTAAGCTTTAAATCACAATCAACAAGTTGACAAAAACATAATTCTTCCACCTTCCACATAGCTAAAGTACGGCCATTTATAAATCAAAAGGACACTGAAAACCAGATACATGCCTTTATATCAAGCCGACTCGACTACTGTAATGCACTCCTTACCGGCCTCCTGAAAAAATACGATGATAACTATTTTATTGCAATGCACTATTGCATTATTTTATTCTATTTTACTAACTATTTTATTGCACTGCACTATTTTACTAGTGTATTATTATTTGTACACAGTGTATTATTATTATTATAAATTATTATAGTTTGCTTCATTAATTAAAGGGTGTGAATTTAAGTGTTCTCTACTGCCTTTTGTCCGCTTTAAGGTGGTGGTATAAGTTAAAGGTTGTGGTGTCGAAGTAAAAACATTTCCGTGCCCGCTTACGCGGGCACCTATCTGGGCTAAGCCCCGGATCTCCTACAATCCTAAATACGCCCCTGGTGTACAGGTATATTCAGAATTAAGAGATTTGATAATTGCTGGGTCACTTCATTTCAGAATATCTTAACTGGTGGGCAGTCCCAGTACATGTGCATAAATGTCCCCTCATCCCCATTTGTACATAAGGAGCATTTGGAGTCTTAATAATAATAATAGATTGGATTTATATAGCGCTCTTCTCTGACTGACTGTTGCTCTGACTCAGAGCGCTTCACAGAGTCCATTATTCGTTCATACACAGTCATACCGGTGGTGGTAAGCTACAATTGCAGCCAGAGCTGCCCTGAGGCAGACTCACGGAAGCGTGGCGAATAATCAACGCCTACGGCCCCTCCGACCACCACCAACATTCATTCACATGCATACACATTCATAAGAGGCAAGTAGGTTAAGTGTCTTGCCCAAGGACACAACGGCAATGGGATGGACATGGGCTTGAGCGGGATTCGAACCACCAACCCTTCGATCATTGGACGCCCCGCTCTACCCCTGAGCCACGCCTGAGCCACGCCGCCCCACTTGTTTAAGACCCATTCTGTTCAGTCTTATAAGAGTCAAGTATGTCCTATGAATATAGTTAAGATTGATTTGTTGATGGTCCGGGTTCCTTGATGCAAGTAAAACATTTGCCCAGGCTTCTTGCCAATCAAAATATTTTTCCAGGTCTGGTATATCCCTCCTCCAAACAGAGTCTAGGTGGAGGGTTTCATACGAGGCCGTTAGTAATTGATGATAAAAATCTGATACAAAACCTCTCGATGTCTCTCTTTCATAGAAACATTTGTGGTATCTGTGGTGTGCAATTGGTATCCTTAATGGAACACCGTGAGCCTTCAAACATAACAATAATTGTGCGTAAAAATAATATGTGGAACCGGTGAGATTAATTTTTTTTTCTATTTCATCATAACTACAAATACCCTGTTTGTTGAAAACATCTCCTAATGTATGTATGCCTTGCTTTTCCCATCTAGGGAATCTTATAGGTCGTTTTCCAATCAGGAGTGCATTGTTATTGAATAAGGGAGTGTGATTATGCCATTTATGTGGGTTAGAATATTTTTTTTGTGTTTCACGCCATGTCCGGATCGCATGAGTAATTATGGGGCCAAATTTCAGTTCGCATTGCTTAATTGATACTTTGGTGTATACTATGTCCTGCAGTCTCTGTGGTGCTACTATATTTACTTCTAAACTTCTACTTTCTCCAGGATACTCATGTTTGGGGTTCAAACCAGGTTGTCAGTGGTCTTAAAGTGTACGCCTTAAAATAGTGGAAAGAATTTCGAAATGCCATCCCTCCGTCTGCTTTGTTTCTCTGTGCGGTGGATCTTTTTATACGTGGTGGTTTGTTATTCCAAATAAATTTATATGCGGAAGATTTTTCCAGTAACCATCTGGAGGGGGTAACAGAAGCATTGAGCTGATGAAGTTGATTCTAGGTAAAACATCCATCTTAACTATTGAAACCCGTGCCTGTACTGAGTTTTTAAGTTTTGACCACCTGTCAAAGTCGTATTTGATTTTATTTTGGATTTCTATGTAATTGTGTTTCACCGTTTGGCTTATGGTAGGGAATACTTCAACTCCCAAACATCTAAAGTGTTTAACCATTGGTATTTCTTCTGGAAGACTTGTATTTTTTGCAGGGGCGTTCAGTGGAAGGAAAGCCGACTTTGGCCAGTTTATCTTAAATCCCGATAGGTCGCCAAAGTCATTAATCAACTTGAGAAGATGAGGCATTGCAGTGTTAGGGTTTTGCATGAACAGTATTACGTTGTCCGCATATAGACTAATTTTGTGTTGTGTGCCCTTGATTACGATTGGTTCTATGAGTTGGGATTGTCTTATATATTGTGCTAAAGGTTCTAGTGATAAATCGAATAGTCCGGGACTAAGAGGGCAACCCTGTCTAGAAGAGCATGATACCGGAAATATTCCGGAGGTGATTATACCTGTTGTAATCATGGCCGATGGGTCTTTGTATAATACTTTAATCATATCAATGAATCCTTTTCCTAACCCCATCCTTTCTAATACTGCCCATAGATACGACCATTCCAACCTATCAAAGGCTTTCATTGCATCTAGGGACAGCATCGCCTTAGGTGTGGTGTCGTCCTTGCTGGCATCTAGTACATATAGTAATCGTCTTATGTTGTCAGTGATCAAGCGGTTTCTTATGAAGCCAGTTTGATCCGGATGAACTAAAGACGTCATATGCTTTTGAAGTCTGATGGCTAACAGTTTGATATCGGTTCTGAGGAGGCTTAAGGGTCTATAACTACCGCACTCGGTGGGGTCTTTGTCTTTTTTAAGGAGAACTGTTATGAGTGCTATATTGTCGTTCTTATGAAAGTTCCCCTCCTTGACTGAGTATAAAATCATATTAAGTAATAGGGGTCCAATTATGTCCCAGCATGAGAGGTACATTTCTGGTGGGATACCGTCTCTTCCAGGAGCCCTACCACTTTGCATTTCGGATATGGCTTTCCTGAGTTCCTCTAGTGTGATTGGTGTTTCTAACTGTTTAGCATCATCCTCTGAAAGTTTGGGGAGGTTAATTTGATTAAGATATGTGTCCATTTTGTTTTGATCGAAGGTCGTTTCTGATTTATACAAGTTGGAGTAGAATTCTTTGAATGTCGCGTTTATTTCTTTGGTGTCTGTTACAAGTCCTTGTTGTGCTTTAATGGAAGTTATATCTGCAAATTTTGCGTTAACTCTTAATCGCGTAGCTAGTAGGTGACTTGGTTTGGAACCTTGAGAGTAATGCTGTTGTTTTGTGCTACGTATTTGTACTTCAGATTGTTGTTTATAAATGGCGTTAATCTCTATTTTTAGTAAATTAACTTGAGATTCCAGTCGAACCGAGTCGTTATATTGTAAAGAAGTAAATAATGTAGAGTAAAGCGTTTCTAGTTCCGCCAGTTTTGAGCATCGATTCTTGCGTATTTTGGATGAAAAGCTATCAGTGAAATCCTTGATCATTCCCTTTACCGACATCCATAATATTCTAGGGTCCGGCACCAATTTCACATTCTCTGGTAGGAATACTGAAAGAGCTTCTTTGAGTTGTGTAATGAATTCCTTGTTATTCAGCAGTGTCGTGTTAAAGCGCCATCTTGGGGCTCGGGATGATAGTACACCAAATGATCCTTTTAGGAGTAAATAACAGTGATCTGATAATGCATTGGGTACCATCTCCACTTCATAGTTATCAAATAGTCTCGGGGTTGCGAAAACATAATCTATTCTGGAGAGTGTTTTATGTCTTGCTGATCGACAGGAGTACTTCCGGGTTGTGGGGTTGAGTGATCGCCATTGATCATTTACACCTGTATTCTTTGTCCAATCCTTTAACGCCTTAGATGACTTTTTTAGTTTGTTGGAAAAGTTGGGATAAGATTTATCCAACCCAGGGTCCCAAATGGCATTAAAATCCGCACCGATTATAAATGAGTATTCTGGAAGGTTTAACATTTCCCTAGTGAGTGCAGTGTAGAAATTAGTTTCGTAAAGATTTGGGGCATATACCGCTACCAACGATATTTTCCTATTCTTGTGTATAATCTTAGCTATGGTTATCCGACCATCTGCATCAGACCATACTCCCTTCAATTCAATATTCAATTTCTGTTTCACGACTATAGAAACCCCACGGGTTCTCGTTCCAAAGGAAGAGTGACTAATGTTATGGTATGTGTTGTCCGCTAACGTAGCTTTGTCTCCCACTAAAATGTGCGTTTCGCTTAAGAGAGCCACATCAACCTGTTTGTTTTTCATCAATGTGAGCACGCTTTTGCGTTTATGTTGATTATTTATTCCCCCAGTGTTCCAGATCATTATATTCAAACTAGCCATAATCTATACATATTGATTTGTATTTGTTGGTAATATTTCTGGAGTGCGAATTCACAATGGATTTACATCCCACTGTTGAGGTCCCGTTGAGAGCCGAGCATAAAAACATACATATATATAATAAAAAAACCTGATCCCCCCCTCCCTTACAGAGTCGTACAAGGTACCTATTTGATACCTCCTTCGCGTTTTGTATTATAGGTGAAATGCCCCCTTTTAAATATGAATTCCTAAGAAGCTGACTTGCAGTTCTATATGTCGGTGTCTCAGACCGTGAGGTGTGGTGATTAGGAGGACACAGAAGAAGTGTTGACAGTGCTCTTAGTGCCATTAGCCTGTCTGTTTGTTCCTACAGACACCGCTCACCAATTAGCCGTGATGGAAAAAAACCAACTCAAATGTCAAAGAATAGTGGCGACACACTGGACAACCGCTTGGACGACATGATGCTGTGCTGTGCTGACCAACAGGAAGTTAAAGAGACACTGTGATGACCAACAGGAAGTTAAAGAGACACTGTGATGACCAACAGGAAGTTAAAGAGACACTGTGATGACCAACAGGAAGTTAAAGGGACACTGTGATGACCAACAGGAAGTTAAAGAGACACTGTGATGACCAGCAGGAAGTTAAAGAGACACTGTGATGACCAACAGGAAGTTAAAGAGACACTGTGATGACCAACAGGAAGTTAAAGAGACACTGTGATGACCAACAGGAAGTTAAAGAGACACTTTGATGACCAACAGGAAGTTAAAGAGACACTGTGATGACCAGCAGGAAGTTAAAGAGACACTGTGATGACCAACAGGAAGTTAAAGGGACACTGTGATGACCAACAGGAAGTTAAAGAGACACTGTGATGACCAACAGGAAGTTAAAGAGACACTGTGATGACCAACAGGAAGTTAAAGGGACACTGTGATGACCAACAGAAAGTTAAAGGGACACTGTGATGACCAACAGGAAGTTAAAAGGACACTGTGGTGACCAACAGGAAGTTAAAGAGACACTGTGATGACCAACAGGAAGTTAAAGGGACACTGTGGTGACCAACAGGAAGTTAAAGAGACACTGTGATGACCAGCAGGAAGTTAAAGGGGCACTGTGATGACCAACAGGGAGTTAAAAGGACACTGTGATGACCAGCAGGAAGTTAAAGGGACACTGTGATGACCAACAGGAAGTTAAAGAGACACTGTGATGACCAACAGGAAGTTAAAGAGACACTGTGATGACCAGCAGGAAGTTAAAGAGACACTGTGATGACCAGCAGGAAGTTAAAGGGACACTGTGATGACCAACAGGAAGTTAAAGGGACACTGTGATGACCAACAGGAAGTTAAAGAGACACTGTGATGACCAACAGGTAGTTAAAGAGACACTGTGATGACCAACAGGAAGTTAAAGAGACACTGTGATGACCAACAGGAAGTTAAAGAGACACTGTGATGACCAACAGGAAGTTAAAGAGACACTGTGATGACCAACAGGAAGTTAAAGAGACACTGTGATGACCAACAGGAAGTTAAAGAGACACTGTGATGACCAACAGAAAGTTAAAGGGACACTGTGATGACCAACAGGAAGTTAAAGAGACACTGTGATGACCAACAGGAAGTTAAAGAGACACTGTGATGACCAACAGGAAGTTAAAGAGACACTGTGATGACCAACAGAAAGTTAAAGAGACACTGTGATGACCAACAGGAAGTTAAAGAGACACTGTGATGACCAACAGGAAGTTAAAGGGACACTGTGATGACCAACAGGAAGTTAAAGAGACACTGTGATGACCAACAGGAAGTTAAAGAGACACTGTGCTGACCAACAGGAAGTTAAAGAGACACTGTGCTGACCGACAGGAAGTTAAAGGGACACTGTGATGACCAACAGGAAGTTAAAGAGACACTGTGATGACCAACAGGAAGTTAAAGGGACACTGTGATGACCAACAGGAATTTGCATACCGCCCCAACAGGTCCACGGAGGACGCCATATCCCATGTGCTGCACACAGCAGCATCACACCTGGACAAGAGGCAGGGGAACTATGTGAGAATGCTATTCATCGACTACAGCTCGGCATTCAATACCATAGTCCCCTCCATACTCATAGCCAAGCTCAGGGACCTGGGCTTGGGCTATGACCTCTGCCAGTGGGTCTTGGACTTCCTGACTGGCAGACCCCAGGTGGTGAGAGCAGGCAACTGCACCTCCTCATCCATCACCCTCAACATAGGGGCCCCCCAGGGCTGTGTTCTGAGTCCCCTCCTCTACTCCCTGTACACACACGACTGTGTGGCTCAGCGGAGTAGCAATACAATCGTCAAATTTGCTGACGACACAGTGGTGGTGGGCCTGATCTCTGCCAACGACGAGAGGGCCTACCTGGAAGAGGTCAAGGTCCTGGCGGGATGGTGCCAGGAAAACAGCCTCTCCCTGAACGTCAGCAAAACAAAGGAGATGATTGTGGACTTCAGGAGGTCGGGGGTCAAGGACTACAGCCCCCTCAGCATCGACGGGGCACCGGTTGAGAGAGTCAACAGCTTTAAGTACCTCGGAGCCTACATATCCGAGGACTTGACATGGACCACACACATTAACAGTGTTGTGAAGAAGGCACGACAACGCCTCTACTTCCTCAGGCGCCTAAGGAAGTTCCAAGTCAGCCAGAAGATCCTTAAGAACTTCTACTCATGTACAATAGAGAGCATCTTGACCGGCAACATCACCTCCTGGTTTGGGAATAGCACTGCACAAGACCAAAGCAGACTACAAAGAGTGACACGTTCAGCCGAACGCACAATTGGAGGGGGGCTCCCCACCCTCCAGAACATTTACTACAAGCGTTGCAAGGGCAAGGCTAAGAGAATCATTAAAGACTCCAGTCACCCGAACAACTGCCTCTTTGAACTGCTGCCGTCAGGCAAGCGATACAGGAGTCTCAAGGCGAGCACAGAAAGACTCAGAAGAAGCTTCTATCCCCAGGCCATCAGGCTGCTAAACGAACAATGAATGAACACTACACAACAACAACCACCAAACGCACATAGCACACACATCCACACGCACACACTCACTTTAAACAAACACACTGTAGCACCCACTCCACACACTTATAGCACACACCCACTTTAAACAAACACACTGTAGCACCCACTCCCCACACTTTATATTTATGGATGAAGGATTGCACTACAACTCGTACACCTTACTGTAAATTGTACCTAAAATTGTACCTCATCCCATTTCTGCTTTGCACTAGATAGTACTGTACATTAGTACACTGCATAGTATTGTGTATTGTATATTATATGGTAACTCAGAACATTGTACATATGTCTATACCGAACACTGTGACCTCATTTTCTTCTTCTAAATTCATGCTATATTATGTTATTATGTTATTTGATACTATCTTGTCTAGCACAGTCTCTGGAGCGTAACAGTAAGAAGCATTTTGTATGAAAGTATTCTGTACTTCTGTATGACAACTATTAAAGAACTTGAACTTAAAGGGACACTGTGATGACCAACAGGAAGTTAAAGAGACACTGTGCTGACCAACAGGAAGTTAAAGAGACACTGTGCTGACCGACAGGAAGTTAAAGGGACACTGTGATGACCAACAGGAAGTTAAAGGGACACTGTGATGACCAACAGGAAGTTAAAGGGACACTGTGATGACCAACAGGAAGTTAAAGAGACACTGTGATGACCAGCAGGAAGTTAAAGGGACACTGTGATGACCAACATGAAGTTAAAGGGACACTGTGATGACCAACATGAAGTTAAAGGGACACTGTGATGACCAGCAGGAAGTTAAAGAGACACTGTGATGACCAACAGGAAGTTAAAGGGGCACTGTGATGACCAACAGGAAGTTAAAGAGACACTGTGCTGACCAACAGGAAGTTAAAGGGACACTGTGATGACCAACAGGAAGTTAAAGGGACACTGTGATGACCAACAGGAAGTTAAAAGGACACTGTGATGACCAACAGGAAGTTAAAGGGACACTGTGATGACCAACATGAAGTTAAAGGGACACTGTGATGACCAGCAGGAAGTTAAAGAGACACTGTGATGACCAACAGGAAGTTAAAGGGACACTGTGATGACCAACAGGAAGTTAAAGGGACACTGTGATGACCAACAGGAAGTTAAAGGGACACTGTGATGACCAACAGGAAGTTAAAGGGACACTGTGATGACCAACAGGAAGTTAAAGGGACACTGTGATGACCAACAGGAAGTTAAAAGGACACTGTGATGACCAACAGGAAGTTAAAGGGACACTGTGATGACCAACATGAAGTTAAAGAGACACTGTGATGACCAACAGGAAGTTAAAGAGACACTGTGGTGACCAACAGGAAGTTAAAGAGACACTGTGGTGACCAACAGGAAGTTAAAGAGACACTGTGATGACCAACAGGAAGTTAAAGAGACACTGTGGTGACCAACAGGAAGTTAAAAGGACACTGTGATGACCAACAGGAAGTTAAAGGGACACTGTGATGACCAACAGGAAGTTAAAGAGACACTGTGATGACCAACAGGAAGTTAAAGAGACACTGTGGTGACCAGCAGGAAGTTAAAGAGACACTGTGATGACCAACAGGAAGTTAAAGAGACACTGTGATGACCAACAGGAAGTTAAAGAGACACTGTGATGATCAACAGGAAGTTAAAGAGACACTGTGATGACCAACAGGAAGTTAAAGAGACACTGTGCTGACCAACAGGAAGTTAAAGGGACACTGTGATGACCAACAGGAAGTTAAAGAGACACTGTGGTGACCAGCAGGAAGTTAAAGGGACACTGTGATGACCAACAGGAAGTTAAAGAGACACTGTGATGACCAACAGGAAGTTAAAGAGACACTGTGATGACCAACAGGAAGTTAAAGAGACACTGTGATGACCAACAGGAAGTTAAAGCGACACTGTGGTGACCAACAGGTAGTTAAAGAGACACTGTGATGACCAACAGGAAGTTAAAGAGACACTGTGATGACCAACAGGAAGTTAAAGAGACACTGTGATGACCAACAGGAAGTTAAAGAGACACTGTGATGACCAACAGGAAGTTAAAGGGACACTGTGATGACCAACAGGAAGTTAAAGAGACACTGTGATGACCAACAGGAAGTTAAAGGGACACTGTGATGACCAACAGGAAGTTAAAGGGACACTGTGATGTGATGACCAACAGGAAGTTAAAGAGACACTGTGATGACCAACAGGAAGTTAAAGAGACACTGTGATGACCAACAGGTAGTTAAAGAGACACTGTGATGACCAACAGGAAGTTAAAGAGACACTGTGATGACCAACAGGAAGTTAAAGAGACACTGTGATGACCAACAGGAAGTTAAAGAGACACTGTGATGACCAACAGGAAGTTAAAGAGACACTGTGATGACCAACAGGAAGTTAAAGAGACACTGTGATGACCAACAGGAAGTTAAAGGGACACTGTGATGACCAACAGGAAGTTAAAGAGACACTGTGATGACCAACAGGAAGTTAAAGAGACACTGTGATGACCAACATGAAGTTAAAGAGACACTGTGATGACCAACAGGAAGTTAAAGAGACACTGTGATGACCAACAGGAAGTTAAAGAGACACTGTGATGACCAGCAGGAAGTTAAAGGGACACTGTGATGACCAACAGGAAGTTAAAGAGACACTGTGATGACCAACAGGAAGTTAAAGGGACACTGTGATGACCAACATGAAGTTAAAGGGACACTGTGATGACCAGCAGGAAGTTAAAGAGACACTGTGATGACCAACAGGAAGTTAAAGGGACACTGTGATGACCAACAGGAAGTTAAAGGGACACTGTGCTGACCAGCAGGAAGTTAAAGAGACACTGTGATGACCAACAGGAAGTTAAAGGGACACTGTGATGACCAACAGGAAGTTAAAGAGACACTGTGCTGACCAACAGGAAGTTAAAGAGACACTGTGATGACCAGCAGGAAGTTAAAGAGACACTGTGATGACCAACAGGAAGTTAAAGGGACACTGTGATGACCAACAGGAAGTTAAAAGGACACTGTGATGACCAACAGGAAGTTAAAGAGACACTGTGATGACCAACATGAAGTTAAAGAGACACTGTGATGACCAGCAGGAAGTTAAAGAGACACTGTGATGACCAACAGGAAGTTAAAGAGACACTGTGATGACCAACAGGAAGTTAAAGAGACACTGTGATGACCAACAGGAAGTTACAGAGACACTGTGATGACCAACAGGAAGTTAAAGGGACACTGTGATGACCAACAGGAAGTTAAAGAGACACTGTGATGACCAACAGGAAGTTAAAGAGACACTGTGATGACCAACAGGAAGTTAAAGAGACACTGTGATGACCAACAGGAAGTTAAAGAGACACTGTGATGACCAACAGGAAGTTACAGAGACACTGTGATGACCAACAGGAAGTTAAAGGGACACTGTGATGACCAACAGGAAGTTAAAGGGACACTGTGATGACCAACAGGAAGTTAAAGGGGCACTTCAAATGAGTTTGAATTTGGCCACCAGTGATGTCATCAGGGACTTTGAATCATTGCATTGTGTTAATTACAGTAATTAATTACAATTGATATTGATAGATAACTTATTACATATTAATATGATATTGTAAGGAAGGGGCAGGACCAGATAAGCTTTGCTTCTTTGTCCCTTCTCAAATAAAAACCATTTGTCTTGAGCTATGTACTATATGAATTGAAAATGGGGGACCCTGATGTAAACAAGACGAAAGTCTTTCTCTGGTCTGCATCCCCTTAACAATTGTATGTATTGAGCCGTACTGTATTGTACCCATTCTGCAATCTGTTAAATAAAGTTTTCATTCATTCATTCATGTTGATTATAGCTTCCATGTCTAGGAAGATATATATTTTTTTTTTTTTTTTATTTATTTTTTTTTGTTATTTCAAGTTTGTGTGTTTATGGTTGTTCGAGATAAAGATCAAATCAAATCAAAATCAAACAGGTGATTGTGATCAAACGGCAGGTGATTATGAAACGACAGCCGTGGTCAACGCACTGTGACGCAGAGCCGCACTGTATGTACTGTACTGTGACGCAGAGCCGCACTGTATGTACTGTACTGTGACGCAGAGCCGCACTGTATGTACTGTACTGTGACGCAGAGCCGCACTGTATGTACTGTACTGTGACGCAGAGCCGCACTGTATGTACTGTACTGTGACGCAGAGCCGTACTGTATGTACTGTACTGTGACGCAGAGCCGTACTGTATGTACTGTACTGTGACGCAGAGCCGTACTGTATGTACTGTACTGTGACGCAGAGCCGTACTGTATGTACTGTACTGTGACGCAGAGCCGTACTGTATGTACTGTACTGTGACGCAGAGCCGTACTGTATGTACTGTACTGTGACGCAGAGCCGCACTGTATGTACTGTACTGTGACGCAGAGCCGTACTGTATGTACTGTACTGTGACGCAGAGCCGTACTGTATGTACTGTACTGTGACGCAGAGCCGTACTGTATGTACTGTGACGCAGAGCCGTACTGTATGTACTGTACTGTGACGCAGAGCCGTACTGTATGTACTGTACTGTGACGCAGAGCCGTACTGTATGTACTGTACTGTGACGCAGAGCCGTACTGTATGTACTGTACTGTGACGCAGAGCCGTACTGTATGTACTGTACTGTGACGCAGAGCCGTACTGTATGTACTGTACTGTGACGCAGAGCCGTACTGTATGGCAAAAGAAAAAAACAACGAAAGGGGAACGGCAGCAAAAAAAAAAGGGAAACGATTCCCTGGTCAGACCACCAGTGTCTTCATCTGTTTTCAATATACTGTCCTGACCTCTGCCTCCATTGGCATGCTCTCATTGCTCTGTTTTCCAGAGTTATAATAATATACTACACCATTATAATATAATGTTGCAGAAAGGAATCTAGTGTGATCAAGACAGAAAATGACTTCCTTGGAAAAAATAAATGACAGAAAACGACTTACCTACTGGTCTCTCGATTCCACAAACATAGTAGTCAAACATTGCTTTTTACGAACAATTTGGTTTATTAGTTATATACAGAAATATATATATATATATGTACATACACGCGTAAAATATGTACACGGTAGACATTTCACAGGGGCTCTCAGCAGCAGAGTCTTTGCACAAGATCCTCTCACGGATGTGGAATGATAAGAGGCTTTTACTCTGAAAGCTCACCCAGTCCACTGCTACACCAGCGTTGAACGGCAGTACGACTCCGGCAGGATGAGTAATGACTCCACTTCTAAAACACCTCATCCTTGCCCACAGCCGTCGCATTACGTACTGATGCTTTACAGTGGCCGTAGCCCAGTCTATTAACCAGTGTGTTATGTGACACGTTTCACCAACTACAGGGTGAGAGCTTATAATGAAAATCTCCCTAATACCTTAATGTATTTAGAGAGGGTGTAATAACGCAAGTACTAAAGTGTAGAAATGTAATGTAATAGAATGAGTACTTACAAAAAGAGTGATATATTGTGTTGTTTGAAGTGACACTGGTAGGTTGTAAATATGAAGCGAGGGGGGGGGGTACTACTGCTGGCCACACCTCAGGCTCTACCAAGAGAGGTCTGGAGAAATGCACACTATAAGTTACTTTATAGCTATATATACATATATATATATATTGTATAATATATATATACTATATTATAGCTATATAGTAACTTAATATACTGTGAATTTCTCCAGAGCCATCTTGTAAACAAATACAATACTTTTTGTATTTTGCCTTGAGGCCTTGTTTGACGGCATTACAGATTCTACCTTTAAAGAGACACACAAAAGAACATCATTTCAGTAAAAACATAACAACAAAACAATAGGAATCTGTAACAGACTGCAAAACTCACACGAGTAGTTGTGGCTCTTCTTTTTTTAAAGTACTTAACTTAATAAATAAAATGTGTACTCCCTCTAAACTTCATTAAGACGTATATATTTAGCGAGACGTCGTCAGTAGTTCTGTACTTACAATACTCTTCCGTAGGTGAATATACACAGCTTTATTATACATTGCAATAGGACCACTGTAAACGTCTCTCTGTAGCGGGTTGGTATAGCCCGCGCAGTACGAGCCTCCAGGACACCGTACATCACGCCACAGTGAACGTCTCTCTGTAGCGGGTTGGTATAGCCCGCGCAGTACGAGCCTCCAGGACACCGTACATCACGCCACAGTAAACGTCTCTCTGTAGCGGGTTGGTATAGCCCGCGCAGTACGAGCCTCCAGGACACCGTACATCACGCCACAGTGAACGTCTCTCTGTAGCGGGTTGGTATAGCCCGCGCAGTACGAGCCTCCAGGACACCGTACATCACGCCACAGTGAACGTCTCTCTGTAGCGGGTTGGTATAGCCCGCGCAGTACGAGCCTCCAGGACACCGTACATCACGCCACAGTGAACGTCTCTCTGTAGCGGGTTGGTATAGCCCGCGCAGTACGAGCCTCCAGGACACCGTACATCACGCCACAGTGAACGTCTCGATTCGACCGCAGAAGGAAGCCTCTCCCGCGTGTATAGCCCGAGGACACGAGGGTCTGAGAGGTGACCGCCTTTGTGCTCAGTGGAGGTCGAAGGTCAGCGAACAGCATGCAGTACTATGTTAAGACTATGGCAGATAAAATATGCGGTAAAAATTATTACATGACTTATGATGAGAAGGAATTAGCGGAGAGTTAATGGAGGCCTGGGTGAGGTTCTAAAGGGGGAACCACCTCCTGATCATGCAACAATATACTGTATGTTGTAGACTACGTATAATTCCATATGTTACTATCCATAAACCAACAGTATTTTTTGGGGGGGGATTCAAAATATACCAAACAATGTGATGGGATAACGGCTCCTCTAGATACCTCCTCCAGTGGGAGACACACTGTATGTTTATTACCTCATCTCAATGTGATCTTTTAATATACCGTAGGGGCCAACACATCAAATCACACAGCTTTAGCTGACGCTCGTCAATCATACAAGCCAAAGACCTTTCAGCCCAATCTCAGTGCTTGACCACACGTCTGCACGGGCGAAAAAAATCGCTGCAGGATTCAATTATATAATATAAACTAAGGCCGTCGCGCTAAGGAGACAATCGACTGATGCCACACCATGGAATCCCTGCAGGATAAAGAACCGTTTCCCGTCATTAAAAATCGATAAGAGACGGGAGCTGTCGAGTTAGCACTCACACGCAACAGTTGTTTGGTTTTGTCCACATTTTATGGAAAAGGTGTACAGTGTTGCATCTTACACTCAAACTATACATTTAAATATATATATTTCTTTTTAAATAGTTTTGAGAAATTGGGACTTCAGTTTGGAGGCAGTGATAGAAAGTTAGCATCACAGAGACGCTAGCCAGCGGACTAGGCTGCTTATTTGCACATTAATAACCCAGACACACGCTGCGCGGCTAGCATCCCAGAAGCTACTTTAATGACCTCGTGAAGGTGTTGCTTTAGGCACCTCGTTGCTCCATAGTACATCATTGTGCTCAATGCTAAGCTAACCCGTTACTGTGACCATGTTCCTTCTCCCTGTACGCAATCTGCAGCGTTATAACATAATAAACGACATCAGTTATCATATTCCAGTTACTCATCTACCGTATAGGACGGGTGTTACCGCGGTTGTGTTGTCGTTCCCTCTGTATGGATTTAAATAAATATAGTGTAATAATTTCCTCGACACTGGTTGTGCTCGTGTTGGTTCGGCCTGGTCCAGTGTCCTTTTTCAAACACAACTATTCATAAACCACAGCATTTTTGTCAATATCTGTAATGCTGCCAAACAGCGACCTCTAGGCAAAAGAGCCCCAAATGGTGTTGTACTTTGCTTTTATTTAGTTTTGGTCTGACATTTAGTAACTTATTATATTGTGGATTTCTCCAGAGCTCTCTCAGTAGCTCTCCCCCCCCCCCCCCCCCCCCAATGTAGAGTTCCCCCACCCCACCTACCCAACCCCCCCACAATGTACAGTTTCTTCGTCAAATGTATATACTCTTTTTTAGAATCTTTTTGTATCACAAACAGTACTGTAGTTGCAAATCTGGTATGTCATAAATGTATAGATGTAGCAGTACTGTCTATCTGTATGTCATATCATGTTATGATGAATTGAAAATGGGGGACCCTGATGTAAACAAGACGAAAGTCTTTCTCTGGTCTGCATCCCCTTAACAATTGTGTGTATTGAGCCGTACTGTATTGTAGCCATTCTGCAATCTGTTAATACAATTTTCAATCAATCAATCAATCAGACCCGGAGGATGTGGCCAGCACAGGCAGCCCCTCCCCTACCCGCTGAGATCCAACCCACACGGCAAGACAAGAAATGAAATGTAAACAAAGTGCAATGCACAAGAGGAGCTCTTTTGCCTCAGTAGAGGTTACAGATTCTACCTTTAAATGTCCACTCAGTATGATATTCCACAACAGTTGTGTGAAACCACGACTAGACTGAACCATCAGACTACATGCCTGTTGCATGTAACTGTGCCTGGTCCCAGTCTACACGGTCCTTATCCCAAACGCTGGAACACCTCAGGGAGTGGACCCATGATATCTAAAGCTGGGTAAAAGAAGATCCTTACGTACGATTTCATGAAATTGATGGATAACTAAATAGTTGGTAATATTGGAAATAGCGGATCAACGAGTGGGAGTTCAGTGTTGCGTTTGTGGCCCCAAGGTCCTTTATGTGCGCCTACTTGACATCCTGATAATACTATCTATACTTTTAGGTGCCTATTTAACATGTTTAAATAGAGTATATGGAATTGCAATAAGGACTAGCTGATCATTTGTATGTTCAATATCTCTTTTCTGACAAAAACTGTAAATGTAAAAAAATTATCTAAATTGTATACCCTGGCTAATAAACAGTCTTAAAGCCTGGCTTATAGACCCTGGCTAAGAACGGTCTTAAAGCCTGGCTTATAGACCCTGGCTAAGAACGGTCTTAAAGCCTGGCTTATAGACCCTGGCTAAGAACGGTCTTAAAGCCTGGCTTATAGACCCTGGCTAAGAACGGTCTTAAAGCCTGGCTTATAGACCCTGGCTAAGAACGGTCTTAAAGCCTGGCTTATAGACCCTGGCTAAGAACGGTCTGGTGAGAGAAACGCCTCTGGGAGTCATATGGTTGATGTTTACTCTTATTTGGAAACAGGATACACAGCACAGTGATAAAGAACTCTTTGCCAATGTGGATTATTGTTTTAAAATGGTTAAAAATTATTATTCACGCCAAACCACCCAACCATCCAGCCAACATCCCACCAACCCACCCAACCAACCACTCAACCACAGAATTAACCCACACACTTAAATCCACAAAAGATCTTCACTGCCAACAGCTTACAAACGCTTTAGATAAAAAAGCTAAACTGCAATACTTGGTGTTAAGAGTTTAAAGGAGTCTATAGAGCAGATGGATTCAAACACACTGCTCCACAGCTAGGAAACAGATACCACCAGTTTTAACAACACAAGATGAAAACTAACAGAAGAATCCTGGTATTTATGAATGTGCCACAAGACTTCATCAGATATTATGAATGTGTTCTGACCAACCTTCTTCTTCAGATATTATAAACGTGTTCTGACCAACCTTCTTCTACAGGTATTATGAATGTGTTCTGACCAACCTTCTTCTTCAGATATTATAAACGTGTTCTGACCAACCTTCTTCTTCAGGTATTACAAATGTGTTCTGAAGACTCTTAACATCACGGTTGGAAAAACAACATTAGTTACACTAGTTATTAGTTAGTGTATCAACCTATCAGTCTACATTTCACCAGGCAGGGGGGAAAGCAGCAGTGGTTTCACTTTCAGCTTTTAGGCTCTTCAACCAGATGTTTCCTCAAGAAAGCCATGTGCATCCGGACCAGAGAAAGGCCCATCAAACGGGCCTTAAACGGGTCAATATGTGTGGTGTACTGCTCCACCCTAGGGCAATCTAAAGCTGGGTTCAGACTGGTGATTTATAAACACCACACAGGTTAGTATCGGTCCGACTGGGGGAGGGGGGGGGGTGGGTGATGTTCTATTGAGTCTAGTTTGCATTGTATCTTCCAAATTAAAAATGATGGGAAATGTATTGGTGATAATAAAACTATCCCTGCAAATTACATTATTGTACACGGAAAATGAAAGGGGCGCGTTTTGACAGGACGTCCGATTTGAAAATCCTTGGCGGAGGACGGCAGACATTAAAAAAACATTAAACACTTTACCGGCACATTCTGGAATTGCCGTGATTATTGTAGCAGAGTTTTACCGCCGTCTCTCGTTCAGAAACAATGATATCCCATTCGCCGTCGTCTACTGCCCTGCTGGACACGTGTACTAATGACACCGTTAACTGTACTCTACCACTGCTGCCCCCTAGAGGCAATACAGCACCGTTAACTGTCCTCTACCACTGCCCCCTAGAGGCAATACAGCACTGTACTCCCCTAACTTTACTCACAGTCGTGTATAAATGACAAGCTAATCTAAAAAGCTGTGCAGAGGAAGCGTTTCAATTTCATGACATTTTTGAAGACCTGGTTTGATTTGGACGGGTCACATGTTCAGGGTCATACTGGAAACAACGAACCGCCCAGAAACTCTTGTGGATCACAAACACATTTTCTTTTTAAATCAAAAACTATTATCAGACGTCACAGATCCGAACGTTTTCCCCCCGGTAACGGCGAGAGTAGTGTTTTAAAGATGCCGAACTCCTACCAGTGATAATCTCTGCAGCATTACAGGAAACCTCTCCGTTCCGTGCACAGTCCACACGCTGCCCCCAGAAGCTGATGCGCAAAAAAACTATTTCCAGCAAGACCTTCTGGGTTCAGATACCGACAGTATCTTTAGTATGTTTCAGTGAGTTAGTCGTGAAATGTATGAAACTGAAAGAAAAATACTATTTTATAACATAATAACTATTTGTTGGTTCTTCCTCTTTTTGTTGTTTTTGAAGACCAGGTGCTGAGGGGTGATGAAGGGTGCTGAGGGGTGATGAAGGGTGCTGAAGGGCGTTGAGGGTATTGTGAGGTTGTTGCTCGCGATGCGTTACGCTCCACTTTCATTTCCCCTGGGGAGTTATCTACAAATCCTTCCTTCATATGGGTCTGCCGTGGGTCTCACTCGGGGGGGGGGTGAAGCAGAGTCAAAACAGAAGGAGTCAAAACTGAAGGAGTGAAGCAGAAAGAGTGAAACGGAGTGAAACAGAAGGAGTGAATCCGAAAAAGCGAAGCAGAAAGAGTGAAACAGAAAGAGTGAAACAGAAAGAGTGAAGCCGAAAGAGTGAAGCCGAAGGAGTGAAACAGAAGGAGTGAAACAGAAGGAGTGAAACCGAAAGAGTGAAACAGAAAGAGTGAAACAGAAAGAGTGAAACAGAAAGAGTGAAACAGAAGGAGTGAAACAGAAAGAGTGAAGCCGAAAGAGTGAAGCCGAAAGAGTGAAACAGAAAGAGTGAAACAGAAAGAGTGAAACAGAAAGAGTGAAACAGAAGGAGTGAAACAGAAAGAGTGAAGCCGAAAGCGTGAAGCCGAAAGAGTGAAACAGAAAGAGTGAAACAGAAGGAGTGAAGCAGGAGTGAAACAGAAGGAGTGAAGCAGGAGTGAAACAGAAAGAGTGAAGCCAAAAGAGTGAAGCCGAAAAAGTGAAGCAGAACAAGTGAAACTGAAGGAGTGAAGCAGAAAGAGTGAAGCAGAAAGAGTGAAGCAGAAAGAGTGAAACTGAAGGAGTGAAACTGAGCAACCAACGCCATGTTCAACAACAAACAAACAAAACCAAACAAAAACGTGGCAGAATCAGATAAGAGTCGGTCGTTTTCCATTTACCCTGAAAGACAAGCTGAAGGCGGGAAAAGTGCTTTTCAGAAGACGACAAACTTTTTTTTCTCTCTTTTTTTGGTTGAGCTAAAACAGACAAGTCGTTATCTACAGTAGAAATGAGGAGGGGAGGGGGGGGGGGGGGGGGGTTGGACACACAGGAAGAGGGAGTTCTACTCAGTTCTTCTACTCCCTCTGCCGCAACACGACCACGGCGTTATTTACAACTCTTTTATTAGTAGTGTTCCTCGTTCCTCTACCCACAGTGCCTTGCAGCAGAGTCCTAATGTACAGAAGAAAAGGCCTTTCGCTCCGCGCCTCCTCCAGTCGACCCGGTCCTGCACCCCTCCCACGCGCTCCCGGGGGGGGGGGGGGGGGGGGGGGGGTCAGAATACGTTTGGGGGCCCAGTGATGTAGCGGGGAGGGAGGTATGAGCTGCAGGTCTTCAGCCAACGCCGGCATCATGTCTCCGGGAGCTGGCTGATGTCGGTCAAGTTGGTGCCGTTGAGGATGACTTGGATTCGCTCCAAGGACTCCGCTTGTCGAATCCGCTCCAACTGGATCTGGGGAGTGCGGACAGAGAGGCGGGTTTAATGTCATCTTCCTGGTTAGAACACACAGGGACAGCCGGGCCGTGTGTGTTGTAGGGTATAGGGGCTGAGCCCAAACGTTCGAACCTTCATTCGTTACGTTGGCATTCGAATTCTAAATCAACATTAGAATATTTTATTTAAAAAAGAAAAAGTATTTTTTTTTCGTTTTTTCTATTAATTCTGTTTAAACCAATGGGGTTTTTCTTCAGTTGCAGATAAAGATTAGGCTACACTAATATTATAGTATTAAAACTGATGAGTTATATTCATTAAAGAAAGTTGATTTAATTGATTTAGTTGGGCTGGGGCTGGGTCTGGAAAGTTGATTTAATAAAAGAAATACTAATTTAATCAGATTAATCACTTTATTCAAATTGAGGATTTAGTTTGAGGATAGTAAAAAATTAAAAATAAAAAATAAATTACAAATTTTTTTCTTTTCTTTTTAATTAAAAAAGAAGGTTCGAACGTTCGTTCGAAAAACCCTGACGAAGTTCGAATCCCAAAAACAGGGTTCGGGGACAGCCTTAGTAGGGTATAACACCGTGGTAACCATGGCAACCAGACCATGTCTCACCTGTAGGGTTCGACACTGTGGTAACCATGGTAACATCATGTCTCACCTGTAGGGTTTAAT
Organism: Notolepis coatsorum; assembly: GCF_963971535.1. Classification (NCBI taxonomy): domain Eukaryota; kingdom Metazoa; phylum Chordata; class Actinopteri; order Aulopiformes; family Paralepididae; genus Notolepis; species Notolepis coatsorum. The sequence continues at coordinate 1,128,075 of NW_028174873.1, read as the reverse complement.
AACACCGTGGTAACCATGGTAACATCATGTCTCACCTGTAGAGGGTTTAATAACACCGTGGTAACCATGGTAACATCATGTCTCACCTGTAGAGGGTTTAATAACACCGTGGTAACCATGGTAACATCACGTCTCACCTGTAGGGTTTGAGACAGTTTGACGAAGTCTTTCTGGACCTGCTCACTGACGTCCAGCTCAGTCTGTAGCCGCAGCGCTTTGTCCTTCTCATCCAGGACGTGGCTCTCTAGTGCATTCTGTAACCATGGAGACACACACACACGCACACACACACACACGCACACACTATCAAACTTGCGCAGGATAGACTAGATTCCAGTGCACTGCACTCTTGTATATAGTAGTGTTACTGTATTATATAACAGTATTACTGTTAAAGGCCCAGTCAGTGATCAAAATAAGACACGACAACAACAGACTGATACAAGGACTAACACTAGACAACATGCTGTCATTCTCTAGTTGACTGACTGAGCTCTAGATACAAGGACTAACACTAGACAACATGCTGTCATTCTCTAGTTGACTGAGCTCTAGATACAAGGACTAACACTAGACAACATGCTGTCATTCTCTAGTTGACTGACTGAGCTCTAGATACAAGGACTAACACTAGACAACATGCTGTCATTCTCTAGTTGACTGAGCTCTAGATACAAGGACTAACACTAGACAACATGCTGTCATTCTCTAGTTGACTGAGCTCTAGATACAAGGACTAACACTAGACAACATGCTGTCATTCTCTAGTTGACTGAGCTCTAGATACAAGGACTAACACTAGACAACATGCTGCCATTCTCTAGTTGCCTGAGCTCTAGATACAAGGACTAACACTAGACAACATGCTGTCATTCTCTAGTTGACTGACTGAGCTCTAGATACAAGGACTAACACTAGACAACATGCTGTCATTCTCTAGTTGACTGAGCTCTAGATACAAGGACTAACACTAGACAACATGCTGTCATTCTCTAGTTGACTGACTGAGCTCTAGATACAAGGACTAACACTAGACAACATACTGTCATTCTCTAGTTGACTGACAGAGCTCTGGATACAAGGACTAACACTAGACAACATGCTGTCATTCTCTAGTTCACTGAGCTCTAGATACAAGGACTAACACTAGACAACATGCTGTCATTCTCTAGTTGACTGAGCTCTAGATACAAGGACTAACACTAGACAACATGCTGTCATTCTCTAGTTGACTGAGCTCTAGATACAAGGACTAACACTAGACAACATGCTGTCATTCTCTAGTGGACTGACTGAGCTCTAGATACAAGGACTAACACTAGACAACATGCTGTCATTCTCTAGTTGACTGAGCTCTAGATACAAGGACTAACACTAGACAACATGATGTCATTCTCTAGTTGACTGACGGAGCTCTAGATACAAGGACTAACACTAGACAACATGCTGTCATTCTCTAGTGGACTGACTGAGCTCTAGATACAAGGACTAACACTAGACAACATGCTGTCATTCTCTAGTTGACTGACTGAGCTCTGGATACAAGGACTAACACTAGACAACATGCTGTCATTCTCTAGTTGACTGAGCTCTTGATACAAGGACTAACACTAGACAACATGCTGTCATTCTCTAGTTGAATGAGCTCTAGATACAAGGACTAACACTAGACAACATGCTGTCATTCTCTAGTTGACTGACTGAGCTCTGGATACAAGGACTAACACTAGACAACATGCTGTCATTCTCTAGCTGACTGAGCTCTAGATACAAGGACTAACACTAGGTCATTGGTGCCCAGAACCAGGCTCAAGACTAGGGGAGACAGAGCTTTCTCCACCGCAGCACCTAGATTGTGGAACAGCCTGAGCTCTGGATACAAGGACTAACACTAGACAACATGCTGTCAAGGTAAATATGAGTTTTTAAATACATTTGCTGTATTTTTGTTATACGATTAGTTTACGTTGGTAATATTGTAAACACTCTTCCAGATCAAAAAATATATATAATAATAATAATATATATTTATTTTTCTTTTATGTGACAGATTGGACCTTTAAAGTGTCATGTACCGTTAGCCAGTACTACCCCCTGCATACTAGCTGCTGATTTCAACCACTAGATGGCGCACTAAGACCGCCTTCAAATCTGAAATGCAGCCTTGATCCAATTTGAAAAGAACCGTTAGTATTATGATCAGGTTTGATGTCTTTCAGTTTACAGCTCGCACACAGCGTCTCCTTAATGTCACAATAAGAATTCCCAAAGGATGGAGTCTGTGAGAGGCTGCTCAGTGTGTGAAACACGGATTGGATTAGATTAGATTGAAATGCAATGTTTCCTATTTCTACAGCTGAAATCCATTTTGAAAACTAAAATTAACACTACACAAAATGCTCTTGAACCACCTCCAATTATATTAGCAATGAATAAAATCACAGAAGAAAATATCTTCAAAAAATATACAAAATATTGGCAAGCGCAAACACTACATTCCATCTCCCCTTCACAAAACGGGAACAGGACTTGGCTTTCTCTCCCAATGCCGTACCCTGGGAACTAATTTGCACCAACACATTCACAATGACTAACAACACTAACCTTCAATTAATCCAATATGAGGTGTTACACAGAGTACATATCACACAGCACAGGATGTTTCAAATGGGATTTGCAAGCACAGATGTCTGCTCCCATTGCACCCTCAACACCCCAGACAACTGTTTCCATGCCACCAATATATATATATATATATATATATATATATGTATTATATATACAGTGTGTACAATGTGGATATATATACATATAGATAAATGTATATACAATGTATATATATATATATATTTATTTTTTTATATATCGGTTTTCGGACAATAGTTCAGCAGTTTTCATGTCTTCCAACCCCTCCTCCCTCCATCATTTATCACATGATATCTGTGGCGTACGCAGTTGGCTCCACAGAGTGTAATTTGGGCCTGGTTCAGTTTGCTCCACAGAGTGTAATTTGGGCCTGGTTCAGTTTGCTCCACAGAGTGTCATTTGGGCCTGGTTCAGTTTGCTCCACAGAGTGTAATTTGGGCCTGGTTCAGTTTGCTCCACAGAGTGTCATTTGGGCCTGGTTCAGTTTGCTCCACAGAGTGTCATTTGGGCCTGGTTCAGTTTGCTCCACAGAGTGTCATTTGGGCCTGGTTCAGTTTGCTCCACAGAGTGTAATTTGGGCCTGGTTCAGTTTGCTCCACAGAGTGTCATTTGGGCCTGGTTCAGTTTGCTCCACAGAGTGTCATTTGGGCCTGGTTCAGTTTGCTCCACAGAGTGTCATTTGGGCCTGGTTCAGTTTGCTCCACAGAGTGTAATTTGGGCCTGGTTCAGTTTGCTCCACAGAGTGTCATTTGGGCCTGGTTCAGTTTGCTCCACAGAGTGTAATTTGGGCCTGGTTCAGTTTGCTCCACAGAGTGTCATTTGGGCCTGGTTCAGTTTGCTCCACAGAGTGTAATTTGGGCCTGGTTCAGTTTGCTCCACAGAGTGTCATTTGGGCCTGGTTCAGTTTGCTCCACAGAGTGTAATTTGGGCCTGGTTCAGTTTGCTCCACAGAGTGTAATTTGGGCCTGGTTCAGTTTGCTCCACAGAGTGTCATTTGGGCCTGGTTCAGTTTGCTCCACAGAGTGTCATTTGGGCCTGGTTCAGTTTGCTCCACAGAGTGTCATTTGGGCCTGGTTCAGTTGGCTCCACAGAGTGTAATTTGGGCCTGGTTCAGTTTGCTCCACAGAGTGTCATTTGGGCCTGGTTCAGTTTGCTCCACAGAGTGTAATTTGGGCCTGGTTCAGTTTGCTCCACAGAGTGTCATTTGGGCCTGGTTCAGTTTGCTCCACAGAGTGTCATTTGGGCCTGGTTCAGTTTGCTCCACAGAGTGTCATTTGGGCCTGGTTCAGTTTGCTCCACAGAGTGTCATTTGGGCCTGGTTAGCAGAGCCTCTGCAGAGCTCCGCAATCTCTGCGCAGACCTGTGCATACCGCGGATAACACGCAAATAACACATTTTGACCTTTAGCAATAGAGGCAACGGGTGTGTTGACCTCTGACCTTAGTGGTGGTGAGCTCCCTCAGTTGCTGCTCCAGACCGGCCGCCAGGCTCTGCACCTTCTGCAGGGTCCGACTGTTCTCCGATAGGCTGCTCTCCAGCTGCACAGAACACACAGCTCCTTTACAACCAGTAGCGACGGAACAGTACTCTCACTGTGTTGCATCGTTAAAGGAACACGCCGACATTTTGGGACATTAGCTCACCGTCTTCTCCAGAGAGAGACGAGGAGATAGATACTAGGGGAAAATCGATCTTAAATTATTAATAATTATTATGATTTCTTTTTTTAATATATATATATTTTTTTTTACATATTTGTTTCACATATATGTGTAAGATTATAACTGATTGTTGGTTTCCTTAAACATATATGTGAATGACCAAAGTAAAAAACAAATAAAAACAATAATATTCAAAAATATATATTTTATTTTATTTGTTTCGAGTTTTTTTTCCCTTTTCCCTGCGATCAATCTATCTGGATTTTTCAAAAAAAATGCCCATCCCTAATAGATACCAGTTCCCTCTCTGTGCGTTCAGTAGAAAGCTATCTGGCTGCACGTTAGCCTAGCTTAGCACAATGAATGGAAGCGGACATGGCCGGTTAGCCTTCGGGAGAGGTGTTAGTTGGACAATGCCTAGGCTAACCGGCCATGTCCGCTTCCATTCATTGTGCTAAGCTAGGCTAACGTGCAGCCAGATGGCTTTCTACTGAACGCACAGAGAGGAAACTGGTATCTATCTTCTAGTCTCTCTCTGGAGAAGACTGTGAGCTAATGTCCCAAAATGTTGGCGTTTTCTTTTAACTGACTAACGTTTGATATATCGGTTGATGTATAGTTCCTCAGATAGCTGGTGTATTTAGAATTTGAATACAGGCTTCAATAGAACTGGCACCAAAATGTGGCACCAAGCAGAACGCTGGTGGTCTGACTAGACTAACAGGAAATATACTTGGACCAGTTTAGAATGTTTGAGTTTGAAGCCTTCTGTACTATACCTGATCCTTCTCCGTCTTCACTCTCTGTAGCTCAGTCTTCAGACTTGAGAAAGACGCTGCAGAGACAAGGAAGAACACCAGGACAGTGTCATTTCAACGTCTAATGTCTCTGGGTCAAACAGAGTATAATAAGATACTTAACCCTTTAATCGCCAATGACGTGTTTAGACGTCATTCCTCGCCATGCGTAATCTGCCAATGACGTCGTACAGCGTCTTTGAGATCAATATTTCAAAAATCTGTCATGGCAATCATATTTCACCCACGGAGACTTGACGTGTGCTGTAGAGCTCCTCTCAACTCTCCAACGGTGCAAGACCGCCATCTGGTGGCCGATCGGCGAGGTGCCAAAACCGGAAGTGAGCGGCCGGAAGTGGTGCTCACCCATATTTCGTCAATTGAAATTTTTTATCTGACGTCAATCGGTATCAAACTACATTTGATGATCTAATATATGTATTTATGTCTATAACTCACGTTCTATGGAATGCTGCTGAAAACGATAAAAACATATTTATACTTTAGACCATATTTTAGTATGAATGTGTGAATGAAAAAGTAGAACGTTGCTACATCCTAAACGATAGATACTTGATGTCGAATGGGCCATAGTAATGTCAATTTAGCAATACAATTTAAAAAGTTATAGCCCTGCAAAGAAGGGGAACATCTCCATAGACTTACAGTGGTGGCAGAGAGTGGATTAAGATCAGAATAATCTCTGGCAGATAAAGGGTTAAGAGTCTAATGTCTACATGCCAAACAGAGTATAATAAGATACTCAGAGTCTAATGTCTACATGTCAAACAGAGTATAATAAGATACTTAAGAGTCTAATGTCTACGGTCAAATGGTTTAAAGTAGTGCAAATTATGATTCACATCACACACATTCCATTTCATTATAGCTAGCCAATACTGTTATTATTAATAAAGGTGATGATGAAATACAAGCAGCCCGGATTCAATTGAATCTATAAGCAATGATGTGATGTTTAATAATAAAGCTGCGTTATGATGACATCGTATCCGAGCAGATATGAATGATGTCTCGTACTTCTCATCATTCCAGAAGTATTGAAACGTGACAAAGCAGTGACTGTGCTTTTAGTGTCCATAGAATTATTAGTCAGACAGTTAAGGCATTAACACACACCAACACTGTGTTGTACTGGTGGTATAGAGTTTTCAGTAGGTAGCATCTTTCTAAGGCCAACAACTGTAATTCCATCCATAGCTTTGGCAGAAACTTTGAATTCATAATGACCAACATAATACTGTAGCTGCCCTCAAAAATGCATCTAAAACACTCCGGAGACGCAACGATTCACAAGTTATTTATCATTTGTGACTTGTGTTTAACATGTGCTAGGAATCATTTTCATGAATCTAAGATGGTTCCTCTCTGGGCCGAGCAGAGCTTCCTCTGAACACAGGAATACAAATATCAGCCAGCGTTTTGATTGATGCTAGATAGGGGTGTAACGATGCATCGATTAATCGAAATGCATAGATTCTAATGTGTTGGATTCGATGCATCGATTTGAATATGTTAGAATCTATTATAATCTAAATTAATCTAAATTAAAATTAAAAATAAATGTCTTTGTTTTTTTTGTGTGTATTGTTTTTATTGACCTATAGTCCATTCATGCTGAGTGAATCAGTTCCCCCAGCCACATTTGTGTATTCAAATTTTTGGGGGGGAATTGACTGATTAATTAATCGAATCGTGAACTTTACTTTATTTGCGTATTTTAAGCGAGATCGGGCTGACTTTGGAATACAACCAGTTGAAATAATGACCACCAAAAGTTAACCTTAGCAAACGGGAGCCGAGGAGGAGAGGGAAAGGTCTTTATATAACACAACAGCACTCCGTTTTAAGTGAGCTCGTTCTAAAAGGTGCCTCTGAAAAGTCTTTCATGTCAGTAACTCAGTACTCTCGTTTTAAGTGAGGTGCCTCTGAAAAGTCTTTACCACGACAGTACTCTTTTAAGTGAGAGGTGCCTCTGAAAAGTCTTTACCACGACAGTACTCTTTTAAGTGAGGTGCCTCTGAAAAGTCTTTACCACGACAGTACTCTTTTAAGTGAGGTGCCTCTGAAAAGTCTTTACCACGACAGTACTCTTTAAGTGAGGTGCCTCTGAAAAGTCTTTACCACGACAGTACTCTTTTAAGTGAGGTGCCTCTGAAAAGTCTTTACCACGACAGTACTCTTTTAAGTGAGGTGCCTCTGAAAAGTCTTTACCACGACAGTACTCTTTTAAGTGAGGTGCCTCTGAAAAGTCTTTACCACGACAGTACTCTTTTAAGTGAGGTGCCTCTGAAAAGTCTTTACCACGACAGTACTCTTTTAAGTGAGGTGCCTCTGAAAAGTCTTTACCACGACAGTACTCTTTTAAGTGGGAGGTGCCTCTGAAAAGTCTTTACCACGACAGTACTCTTTTAAGTGGGAGGTGCCTCTGAAAAGTCTTTACCACGACAGTACTCTTTTAAGTGGGAGGTGCCTCTGAAAAGTCTTTACCACGACAGTACTCTTTTAAGTGAGGTGCCTCTGAAAAGTCTTTACCACGACAGTACTCTTTTAAGTGAGGTGCCTCTGAAAAGTCTTTACCACGACAGTACTCTTTTAAGTGAGGGGTGCCTCTGAAAAGTCTTTACCACGACAGTACTCTTTTAAGTGAGGTGCCTCTGAAAAGTCTTTACCACGACAGTACTCTTTTAAGTGAGGTGCCTCTGAAAAGTCTTTACCACGACAGTACTCTTTTAAGTGAGAGGTGCCTCTGAAAAGTCTTTACCACGACAGTACTCTTTTAAGTGTGAGGTGCCTCTGAAAAGTCTTTACCACGACAGTACTCTTTTAAGTGAGAGGTGCCTCTGAAAAGTCTTTACCACGACAGTACTCTTTTTAAGTGAGGGGTGCCTCTGAAAAGTCTTTACCACGACAGTACTCTTTTAAGTGAGGGGTGCCTCTGAAAAGTCTTTACCACGACAGTACTCTTTTAAGTGAGGGGTGCCTCTGAAAAGTCTTTACCACGACAGTACTCTTTTAAGTGAGAGGTGCCTCTGAAAAGTCTTTCCCACGACAGTACTCTTTTAAGTGAGGTGCCTCTGAAAAGTCTTTACCACGACAGTACTCTTTTAAGTGAGGTGCCTCTGAAAAGTCTTTACCACGACAGTACTCTTTTAAGTGAGGTGCCTCTGAAAAGTCTTTACCACGACAGTACTCTTTTAAGTGAGGGGTGCCTCTGAAAAGTCTTTACCACGACAGTACTCTTTTAAGTGAGGTGCCTCTGAAAAGTCTTTACCACGACAGTACTCTTTTAAGTGAGGTGCCTCTGAAAAGTCTTTACCACGACAGTACTCTTTTAAGTGAGGTGCCTCTGAAAAGTCTTTACCACGACAGTACTCTTTTAAGTGAGAGGTGCCTCTGAAAAGTCTTTACCACGACAGTACTCTTTTAAGTGAGGTGCCTCTGAAAAGTCTTTACCACGACAGTACTCTTTTAAGTGAGGTGCCTCTGAAAAGTCTTTACCACGACAGTACTCTTTTAAGTGAGGTGCCTCTGAAAAGTCTTTACCACGACAGTACTCTTTTAAGTGAGGGGTGCCTCTGAAAAGTCTTTACCACGACAGTACTCTTTTAAGTGAGGTGCCTCTGAAAAGTCTTTACCACGACAGTACTCTTTTAAGTGAGGTGCCTCTGAAAAGTCTTTACCACGACAGTACTCTTTTAAGTGAGGTGCCTCTGAAAAGTCTTTACCACGACAGTACTCTTTTAAGTGAGGGGTGCCTCTGAAAAGTCTTTACCACGACAGTACTCTTTTAAGTGAGGTGCCTCTGAAAAGTCTTTACCACGACAGTACTCTTTTAAGTGAGGTGCCTCTGAAAAGTCTTTACCACGACAGTACTCTTTTAAGTGAGGTGCCTCTGAAAAGTCTTTACCACGACAGTACTCTTTTAAGTGAGGTGCCTCTGAAAAGTCTTTACCACGACAGTACTCTTTTAAGTGGGAGGTGCCTCTGAAAAGTCTTTACCACGACAGTACTCTTTTAAGTGAGGTGCCTCTGAAAAGTCTTTACCACGACAGTACTCTTTTAAGTGAGGTGCCTCTGAAAAGTCTTTACCACGACAGTACTCTTTTAAGTGGGAGGTGCCTCTGAAAAGTCTTTACCACGACAGTACTCTTTTAAGTGAGAGGTGCCTCTGAAAAGTCTTTACCACGACAGTACTCTTTTAAGTGAGGTGCCTCTGAAAAGTCTTTACCACGACAGTACTCTTTTAAGTGGGAGGTGCCTCTGAAAAGTCTTTACCACGACAGTACTCTTTTAAGTGAGAGGTGCCTCTGAAAAGTCTTTACCACGACAGTACTCTTTTAAGTGGGAGGTGCCTCTGAAAAGTCTTTACCACGACAGTACTCTTTTAAGTGAGGTGCCTCTGAAAAGTCTTTACCACGACAGTACTCTTTTAAGTGAGGTGCCTCTGAAAAGTCTTTACCACGACAGTACTCTTTTAAGTGAGGTGCCTCTGAAAAGTCTTTACCACGACAGTACTCTTTTAAGTGAGGTGCCTCTGAAAAGTCTTTACCACGACAGTACTCTTTTAAGTGAGAGGTGCCTCTGAAAAGTCTTTACCACGACAGTACTCTTTTAAGTGAGAGGTGCCTCTGAAAAGTCTTTACCACGACAGTACTCTTTTAAGTGAGAGGTGCCTCTGAAAAGTCTTTACCACGACAGTACTCTTTTAAGTGAGGTGCCTCTGAAAAGTCTTTCCCACGACAGTACTCTTTTAAGTGAGGTGCCTCTGAAAAGTCTTTACCACGACAGTACTCTTTTAAGTGAGGTGCCTCTGAAAAGTCTTTACCACGACAGTACTCTTTTAAGTGAGGGGTGCCTCTGAAAAGTCTTTACCACGACAGTACTCTTTTAAGTGAGGTGCCTCTGAAAAGTCTTTACCACGACAGTACTCTTTTAAGTGAGGTGCCTCTGAAAAGTCTTTACCACGACAGTACTCTTTTAAGTGAGGTGCCTCTGAAAAGTCTTTACCACGACAGTACTCTTTTAAGTGAGGTGCCTCTGAAAAGTCTTTACCACGACAGTACTCTTTTAAGTGAGGTGCCTCTGAAAAGTCTTTACCACGACAGTACTCTTTTAAGTGAGGTGCCTCTGAAAAGTCTTTACCACGACAGTACTCTTTTAAGTGAGGTGCCTCTGAAAAGTCTTTACCACGACAGTACTCTCTTTTAAGTGAGGTGCCTCTGAAAAGTCTTTACCACGACAGTACTCTTTTAAGTGAGGTGCCTCTGAAAAGTCTTTACCACGACAGTACTCTTTTAAGTGAGAGGTGCCTCTGAAAAGTCTTTACCACGACAGTACTCTTTTAAGTGAGGTGCCTCTGAAAAGTCTTTACCACGACAGTACTCTTTTAAGTGAGGTGCCTCTGAAAAGTCTTTACCACGACAGTACTCTCTTTTAAGTGAGGTGCCTCTGAAAAGTCTTTACCACGACAGTACTCTTTTAAGTGAGGTGCCTCTGAAAAGTCTTTACCACGACAGTACTCTTTTAAGTGAGGTGCCTCTGAAAAGTCTTTACCACGACAGTACTCTTTTAAGTGAGGTGCCTCTGAAAAGTCTTTACCACGACAGTACTCTTTTAAGTGAGGTGCCTCTGAAAAGTCTTTACCACGACAGTACTCTTTTAAGTGGGAGGTGCCTCTGAAAAGTCTTTACCACGACAGTACTCTTTTAAGTGAGGTGCCTCTGAAAAGTCTTTACCACGACAGTACTCTTTTAAGTGAGGTGCCTCTGAAAAGTCTTTACCACGACAGTACTCTTTTAAGTGAGGTGCCTCTGAAAAGTATTTACCACGACAGTACTCTTTTAAGTGAGGTGCCTCTGAAAAGTCTTTACCACGACAGTACTCTTTTAAGTGAGGTGCCTCTGAAAAGTCTTTACCACGACAGTACTCTTTTAAGTGAGGTGCCTCTGAAAAGTCTTTACCACGACAGTACTCTTTTAAGTGAGGTGCCTCTGAAAAGTCTTTACCACGACAGTACTCTCTTTTAAGTGAGGTGCCTCTGAAAAGTCTTTACCACGACAGTACTCTTTTAAGTGAGGTGCCTCTGAAAAGTCTTTACCACGACAGTACTCTTTTAAGTGAGAGGTGCCTCTGAAAAGTCTTTACCACGACAGTACTCTTTTAAGTGAGGTGCCTCTGAAAAGTCTTTACCACGACAGTACTCTTTTAAGTGAGGTGCCTCTGAAAAGTCTTTACCACGACAGTACTCTCTTTTAAGTGAGGTGCCTCTGAAAAGTCTTTACCACGACAGTACTCTTTTAAGTGAGGTGCCTCTGAAAAGTCTTTACCACGACAGTACTCTTTTAAGTGGGAGGTGCCTCTGAAAAGTCTTTACCACGACAGTACTCTTTTAAGTGAGGTGCCTCTGAAAAGTCTTTACCACGACAGTACTCTTTTAAGTGAGGTGCCTCTGAAAAGTCTTTACCACGACAGTACTCTTTTAAGTGGGAGGTGCCTCTGAAAAGTCTTTACCACGACAGTACTCTTTTAAGTGAGGTGCCTCTGAAAAGTCTTTACCACGACAGTACTCTTTTAAGTGAGGTGCCTCTGAAAAGTCTTTACCACGACAGTACTCTTTTAAGTGAGGTGCCTCTGAAAAGTCTTTACCACGACAGTACTCTTTTAAGTGAGAGGTGCCTCTGAAAAGTCTTTACCACGACAGTACTCTTTTAAGTGAGGTGCCTCTGAAAAGTCTTTACCACGACAGTACTCTTTTAAGTGAGGTGCCTCTGAAAAGTCTTTACCACGACAGTACTCTTTTAAGTGAGGTGCCTCTGAAAAGTCTTTACCACGACAGTACTCTTTTAAGTGAGGTGCCTCTGAAAAGTCTTTACCACGACAGTACTCTTTTAAGTGAGGTGCCTCTGAAAAGTCTTTACCACGACAGTACTCTTTTAAGTGAGGGGTGCCTCTGAAAAGTCTTTACCACGACAGTACTCTTTTAAGTGAGGTGCCTCTGAAAAGTCTTTACCACGACAGTACTCTTTTAAGTGAGGTGCCTCTGAAAAGTCTTTACCACGACAGTACTCTTTTAAGTGAGGTGCCTCTGAAAAGTCTTTACCACGACAGTACTCTTTTAAGTGAGGTGCCTCTGAAAAGTCTTTACCACGACAGTACTCTTTTAAGTGGGAGGTGCCTCTGAAAAGTCTTTACCACGACAGTACTCTTTTAAGTGAGGTGCCTCTGAAAAGTCTTTACCACGACAGTACTCTTTTAAGTGAGGTGCCTCTGAAAAGTCTTTACCACGACAGTACTCTTTTAAGTGGGAGGTGCCTCTGAAAAGTCTTTACCACGACAGTACTCTTTTAAGTGAGAGGTGCCTCTGAAAAGTCTTTACCACGACAGTACTCTTTTAAGTGAGGTGCCTCTGAAAAGTCTTTACCACGACAGTACTCTTTTAAGTGGGAGGTGCCTCTGAAAAGTCTTTACCACGACAGTACTCTTTTAAGTGAGAGGTGCCTCTGAAAAGTCTTTACCACGACAGTACTCTTTTAAGTGGGAGGTGCCTCTGAAAAGTCTTTACCACGACAGTACTCTTTTAAGTGAGGTGCCTCTGAAAAGTCTTTACCACGACAGTACTCTTTTAAGTGAGGTGCCTCTGAAAAGTCTTTACCACGACAGTACTCTTTTAAGTGAGGTGCCTCTGAAAAGTCTTTACCACGACAGTACTCTTTTAAGTGAGAGGTGCCTCTGAAAAGTCTTTACCACGACAGTACTCTTTTAAGTGAGGTGCCTCTGAAAAGTCTTTACCACGACAGTACTCTTTTAAGTGAGAGGTGCCTCTGAAAAGTCTTTACCACGACAGTACTCTTTTAAGTGGGAGGTGCCTCTGAAAAGTCTTTACCACGACAGTACTCTTTTAAGTGGGAGGTGCCTCTGAAAAGTCTTTACCACGACAGTACTCTTTTAAGTGAGGTGCCTCTGAAAAGTCTTTACCACGACAGTACTCTTTTAAGTGAGAGGTGCCTCTGAAAAGTCTTTACCACGACAGTACTCTTTTAAGTGAGAGGTGCCTCTGAAAAGTCTTTACCACGACAGTACTCTTTTAAGTGAGAGGTGCCTCTGAAAAGTCTTTACCACGACAGTACTCTTTTAAGTGAGGTGCTTCTGAAAAGTCTTTACCACGACAGTACTCTTTTAAGTGAGGTGCCTCTGAAAAGTCTTTACCACGACAGTACTCTTTTAAGTGAGGTGCCTCTGAAAAGTCTTTACCACGACAGTACTCTTTTAAGTGAGGTGCCTCTGAAAAGTCTTTACCACGACAGTACTCTTTTAAGTGAGGTGCCTCTGAAAAGTCTTTACCACGACAGTACTCTTTTAAGTGAGGTGCCTCTGAAAAGTCTTTACCACGACAGTACTCTTTTAAGTGAGGTGCCTCTGAAAAGTCTTTACCACGACAGTACTCTCTTTTAAGTGAGGTGCCTCTGAAAAGTCTTTACCACGACAGTACTCTTTTAAGTGAGGTGCCTCTGAAAAGTCTTTACCACGACAGTACTCTTTTAAGTGAGAGGTGCCTCTGAAAAGTCTTTACCACGACAGTACTCTTTTAAGTGAGGTGCCTCTGAAAAGTCTTTACCACGACAGTACTCTTTTAAGTGAGGTGCCTCTGAAAAGTCTTTACCACGACAGTACTCTCTTTTAAGTGAGGTGCCTCTGAAAAGTCTTTACCACGACAGTACTCTTTTAAGTGAGGTGCCTCTGAAAAGTCTTTACCACGACAGTACTCTTTTAAGTGGGAGGTGCCTCTGAAAAGTCTTTACCACGACAGTACTCTTTTAAGTGGGAGGTGCCTCTGAAAAGTCTTTACCACGACAGTACTCTTTTAAGTGAGAGGTGCCTCTGAAAAGTCTTTACCACGACAGTACTCTTTTAAGTGGGAGGTGCCTCTGAAAAGTCTTTACCACGACAGTACTCTTTTAAGTGAGGTGCCTCTGAAAAGTCTTTACCACGACAGTACTCTTTTAAGTGAGGGGTGCCTCTGAAAAGTCTTTACCACGACAGTACTCTTTTAAGTGAGGTGCCTCTGAAAAGTCTTTACCACGACAGTACTCTTTTAAGTGAGGGGTGCCTCTGAAAAGTCTTTACCACGACAGTACTCTTTTAAGTGAGGTGCCTCTGAAAAGTCTTTACCACGACAGTACTCTTTTAAGTGAGGTGCCTCTGAAAAGTCTTTACCACGACAGTACTCTTTTAAGTGAGGGGTGCCTCTGAAAAGTCTTTACCACGACAGTACTCTTTTAAGTGAGGTGCCTCTGAAAAGTCTTTACCACGACAGTACTCTTTTAAGTGTGAGGTGCCTCTGAAAAGTCTTTACCACGACAGTACTCTTTTAAGTGAGAGGTGCCTCTGAAAAGTCTTTACCACGACAGTACTCTTTTAAGTGTGAGGTGCCTCTGAAAAGTCTTTCCCACGACAGTACTCTTTTAAGTGTGAGGTGCCTCTGAAAAGTCTTTACCACGACAGTACTCTTTTAAGTGAGGTGCCTCTGAAAAGTCTTTACCACGACAGTACTCTTTTAAGTGAGGTGCCTCTGAAAAGTCTTTACCACGACAGTACTCTTTTAAGTGAGGGGTGCCTCTGAAAAGTCTTTACCACGACAGTACTCTTTTAAGTGAGGTGCCTCTGAAAAGTCTTTCCCACGACAGTACTCTTTTAAGTGAGAGGTGCCTCTGAAAAGTCTTTACCACGACAGTACTCTTTTAAGTGAGGTGCCTCTGAAAAGTCTTTACCACGACAGTACTCTTTTAAGTGAGGTGCCTCTGAAAAGTCTTTCCCACGACAGTACTCTTTTTTAAGTGAGGTGCCTCTGAAAAGTCTTTACCACGACAGTACTCTTTAAGTGAGGTGCCTCTGAAAAGTCTTTACCACGACAGTACTCTTTTAAGTGAGGTGCCTCTGAAAAGTCTTTACCACGACAGTACTCTTTTAAGTGAGGTGCCTCTGAAAAGTCTTTACCACGACAGTACTCTTTTAAGTGAGGTGCCTCTGAAAAGTCTTTACCACGACAGTACTCTTTTAAGTGGGAGGTGCCTCTGAAAAGTCTTTACCACGACAGTACTCTTTTAAGTGAGGGGTGCCTCGGAAAAGTCTTTACCACGACAGTACTCTTTTAAGTGAGGTGCCTCTGAAAAGTCTTTACCACGACAGTACTCTTTTAAGTGAGAGGTGCCTCTGAAAAGTCTTTACCACGACAGTACTCTTTTAAGTGAGGTGCCTCTGAAAAGTCTTTACCACGACAGTACTCTCTTTTAAGTGAGGTGCCTCTGAAAAGTCTTTACCACGACAGTACTCTTTTAAGTGAGGTGCCTCTGAAAAGTCTTTACCACGACAGTACTCTTTTAAGTGAGGGGTGCCTCGTACCTTCCAAGATGTCTGAACAACAGTCACCAATGGAGAAGAAAGAAGAGTAGAAAGAGAGGGACTTGAGAGGAAGACACAAAAGCATAAAAAATAAAGAATATATCTGTAGATGTGAAAGGGAATGTCTCTAGATGTCTTTGGTGAAATTAAATTGGCAGACGGTTCCCACTGTGGTGGATGAGAATTAAACTCTTTCCGTTTGTGACCATGAAGAGAAACACTGTCCCAGCTCCTACAGTTCCTGGGTAACTACAACACTATTATCTTCAGCAATCATGTAGTCAGATGCAATGACGTACGACACACACCCCCCCGGAACATGACCCGGACGTGTATTGAAAACAGCTGGTTTGAAACGTGGATTAACCAGCGGACCACGGGGAAATACAATGATGCATCTGAACTGGCATATTAAAACAGTTAGCATACTGTATAACATCACATGATTATCATATTGCGGATGAAAACCATGATTATATGGTTCTTCAATTGCACAAATCAACATTATGCATATACAATTATATAGGCTTTGTTTTTTTCTTTTTTCATTTTAGATACATTAAGATGTACTCAGATTATTGAATTTTTTTGTATCTGTATATTTGATGTTTCTTTATGTACTGTCTTTTTATGGTAAGTAAGTACATCTAAATACCGTGAGTTGCACTTGTATGAAAAATATGGCTCTACAGTCTACTCTTCCATCTCCTCACAGCTCTATGTATCTACAGTTGGGCGCTCTACATCAGGGGTTCCCAAAGTCGGGGTCGCCGCGGGGGGGGGGGGGGGGGGGGGCCAGGACAGTGTTTCTAGTTGCAGCAG
This sequence comes from Notolepis coatsorum, assembly GCF_963971535.1. Taxonomy (NCBI): domain Eukaryota; kingdom Metazoa; phylum Chordata; class Actinopteri; order Aulopiformes; family Paralepididae; genus Notolepis; species Notolepis coatsorum. The sequence continues at coordinate 1,111,730 of NW_028174873.1, read as the reverse complement.
CGCAATAGTTAGAATAACCTAGATGGGGAACAACCAGGAGATCACTGCAACTCACACAAGTTGGAGAACTATCTCTCTCTCTCTCTTGCCCTGGTTAAAAGCCTCCAATGCTTATTAGTGTGTGTGCGTTTGAACGTGTGCATGTTTTAACCATACATTTCCATTTATTTATAAAAAAAAAAATATATATATATATATATATATATATATATATATATAGAAATTGTAAAAATGTTTACCTCCTATAATAGTGGGGGTCGCGGCTCTCTGACACCGTTATTTTTGGGTCGCGGCCTGATAAGTTTGGGAACCCCTGCTCTACATGACCAAGTCTCACCGATCTCCTCCTTGCAGCCCTCTATCCATCTCCTCACAGCTCTATGTATCTACAGTGGGGCGCTCTACGTGACCAAGTCTCACCGATCTCCTCCTTGCAGCCCTCTATCCATCTCCTCACAGCTCTATGTATCTACAGTGGGGCGCTCTACGTGACCAAGTCTCACCGATCTCCTCCTTGCAGCCCTCTATCCATCTCCTCACAGCTCTATGTATCTACAGTGGGGCGCTCTACGTGACCAAGTCTCACCGATCTCCTCCTTGCAGCCCTCTATCTCCAGCTGCAGGGTGTCCTCCAGGTTCTCACCTATCTCCTCCTTGCAGCCCTCTATCTCCAGCTGCAGGGTGCCCTCCAGGTTCTCACCTATCTCCTCCTTGCAGCCCTCTATCTCCAGCTGCAGGGTGTCCTCCAGGTTCTCACCTATCTCCTCCTTGCAGCCCTCTATCTCCAGCTGCAGGGTGTCCTCCAGGTTCTCACCTATCTCCTCCTTGCAGCCCTCTATCTCCAGCTGCAGGGTGTCCTCCAGGTTCTCACCTATCTCCTCCTTGCAGCCCTCTATCTCCAGCTGCAGGGTGCCCTCCAGGTTCTCACCTATCTCCTCCTTGCAGCCCTCTATCTCCAGCTGCAGGGTGTCCTCCAGGTTCTCCTTCAGACACGTCTCCGCCTGCAGCTGCTCCTTCAGGAACAGGATCTCCGCCTTCAGCTTCTCCTCCAGGTGGTCGGCCCCTGTGCGCGCCGCCACCACATCCCGCCGGAGCTGCACCGCCAGGGCGTGTAGTTCCTGATGGGAAGCCAAACCACGGCACAATGGTATAATATATATAATAATAATAATAATATATATTACACCGTGGTAGACGTGTGAATTCTTCAGCACACAGTAAGTCTGTTTTTCAATAGATGTCTTGTCTTTTCAATAGCGTCCACTAGGGGTGCAACGGTACAGAGAAGCCACGGTTCGGTACGCACCTCGGTATTGGGGGTCACGGTTCGGTACGAGTTCGGTACAACAGAAAAAGAATATTTATAATAATTATTATTAATATACTTTTTTTAATAAAAAAAATTTATTTATATATTATATTTATGATAATTATAATTATAATTATTATTATTAAATAGAATAATTTTCTATAGGCTTGCCGTGGTAGTCAGTGATACTGGTGTCACTCTGTGTTCAGGCATCCACTTGCCTACTGCCCCTTTAACAACTTATCCTTGCTAAGTTTCAGTTTCACTTCTAGAGAGAATTTAACTTCACGACGAGACTGAATACTAGAGAACAGATGACATATTACAACAATGGCAGAGGATTATTTGGATTTAAACACAGTGGAGCTCAGATGATCTGTCCGGAAAAGTATGTTTATTTTTCTTATTTGATTGTGCCTGTGAGTCCGGCGGGGGAGAATGTTGATGCGTTTGTTGGCGTGTGTGTGTGTGTGTCGGCGACGCGTGTGTGTTTCTTTCCATTGGTTTCATTTGGTTAACGTTATTGGGCGAACAAGAAAACGAAAGAAAACTGTAAATAGTAATGACCCTGCAGCTGTTCCAATGTATGTGCCTTTCTCTGTGCACTTTCGCCCGCTCTGAACTGAAGTCGGACTTGGTGTGCCCGGGCAGCAACGCACGCTGTTCTCGCACGGAACCTCGCGAGTGCCTGCATGTGGGACTGGTGTGTTTGAGCTGTGGGGCGTATTCGCCGTATGGCTGCGCGTACCGCACCGTGACGGCCGTACCGTAAATTCATGGGACGAATAGACGTACCGTTACACCCCTAGTGTCGACATACTGTATATATAGTTAAAGATTCAGTACATGAAAATCTTGTTTTTCAAGCATTTCTTTTACAGAAGGTATAAGATATAAATTGGCCAAAATGTTAGAACTGTTGTGAAAATTATTACTGAAGCCCTTTGATATCCAATCTACACTGGTTACCCTGATTGGCCCATCAAAATTGTTTGCTACAATTAGGTTGAGTTTAGTGGTTCAAAAACATCAACAGCAATGGTGACAATTTATTTATCACCTGCTAGCACAGTTAGCCAATGTTAATCTCCCATAGCAACCGATCACACTGGGCTCATGAATTAGTTTACATTTGAACGCTTAATGTATTATGATACTATCTTGATATCTCCTTTCAATGAACAGAAGGCCACGACCCCCAACATACTGAGAGTTGGCTGTGCTCAGAGAGGGTGCACTAAAACAAGTTATAACAAATCAAATGATACATCTGAAGCTGAAAAAAGTATACTCATGATCTTAACATTCCACAATAAGCAATTTATGACTAAATTAAAACATCATTGTACTGGATCTTTAAAAGCGGTTAGTAGAAGCGGTTTCCTTTGGGTGATGCATCACATTCACACTCCAAGAGATTTAGATGGACTTTGCAAATTCATAAGCGGTCCAAAATATTTCAAAATAGACTTCTAACAACGTCATTGTGTGAAAGGTTCCTTTCATTTCTTTCAGCACGGTGCCAGAGGAAATGTCAACCTCCAGGATTTTGTGATCACAAGAATGAATGCAAATTCAAGTAAACCCTGCAATATTTGTAACAGCTTTCAAATTTGACCAATCCGCTCATGAAATATGAATACCATGACGAAAATATGAAATATTAATCTCAAACACGCCTTACGGCGTGATTGGCAGACAACGCATGGCGGAGAAACCCGCCTTAACACATGATTGGCGGAGAATGGGTTAATGTTGCTGTGGGACAAAGTGAGAATAGCCTCCAATCAAATGCCATGTATGTAGATATTATAATTACTATGTTTATATAGTGGATCATACAAATACAAACACAATAGATGTTTTGGAACTTTTTATATGTATTGCCCCTCAACAGGCCACAACTGGGCAACATTAAATTATGCTTGTTAAGCACTATACCAAAATAAATAACAAATATATACTGATTGATTGCACATTTTAATGAACAGATTGCAGAATGGGTACAGTACAGCTCAATACACACAATTGTTAAGGGGATGCAGACCAGAGAGACTTTTGTCTTGTTTACATCAGGGTCCCCCATTTTCAATTCATGACATTTATGACATACACAACATACAGATATAAGAATCTAATCATCTAAACTAATCTAATCATGACATTTAAGACATGCATGACATACAGATATATATATATATATCTCTGAGCACCTGAAGACTGTGCTATTAAACCAGGAAGTGCAGCACTGTTGATAAGGATGTAGCCTCCACTACTGTAGTGCCCTGCGCTGCAACACAACTAACACAAGAGTGAACAAAAAATGCTCATGGACCCGCGGTCTGTCGTTGACTGCTCGCTTGTGTTGTTCGTTGGATTAGTTTTGGATTATTTGGGCTCGCCAAACAAACTATCAAAACATACACGGAACCGCGGTCTATCGTTGACTGAGTCGCTTGTACTGTCGCTGTGTGTCAGACTCTGGATTCTTTCGAACACCCGCCCACCTCTGATTGGCTTACCATGACATTTTACTCAACCTCAGCCAATCGCGCACTGCCCACTAACGAAGGAAAAAAAGTATTGCTTCTCAGCGCAGAGATCTGTCTGATGAAAAAAACAGCTTCAATCATAGTAACGCGCCGCATTTTTTGCAGTAACGGTAACGGTGTTATTAAGATTGGAAGAGTAATCCGTTAGATTACTCGTTACTGAAAAAACTAACGCCGTTAGTAACGCCGTTATTTATAATGCCGTTATTCCCATCACTGGATGTCACAGTATGATGTCATAATCAAACATTCTAGAACATTTGTGATGTCACAGTATGATGTCATAATCAAACATTCTAGAACATTTGTGAGGCACAGTATGATGTCATAATAGAACATTCTAGAACATTTGTGATGTCACAGTATGATGTCATAATCAAACATTCTAGAACATTTGTGATGTCACAGTATGATGTCATAATCAAACATTCTAGAACATTTGTGATTTCACAGTATGATGTCATAATAGAACATTCTAGAACATTTGTGTACAGTATATTCAACAATTCTCTCAGAGAATTATTGCGGAGGTCAGTAATACGCCACGATGCGTCTACACTGCCGGACATTCTAAAGAAAGAAGAAGAAGAAGAGGATCTCAGAAGACAAGTGAAGATCTCCCTTGTTTCCGGCTATTCCCACATGGAAAAGGAAACAATGTCCTGTACAATCCTTAATGAGCGGCGTCATAAGGGAAGGTTCTGGGATGTGGTTATTAAAGTCAACAGCACTGAGTTGAATGCCCACAAGACCCTCCTGTGTGACTGCAGTGACTATTTCAGGTAAGTTTAGCTTGGTTCAGGTTAGCTTGGTTCAGGTTAGCTTGGTTCAGCTTAGCTTGGTTCAGCTTAGCTTGGTTCAGGTTAGCTTCGTTAGTAAACAGATACCATACTGTACTTTTACTGTAAACAGATACTATACTGTACGTCTACTGTAAAAAGATAATATACTGTACTTCTACTGTAAACATATACTATACTGTACTTCTACTATAAACAGATACTATACTGTAAAAATATACTATACTGCACTTCTACTGTAAACAGATACTATACTGTACTTCTACTGTAAACAGATACTATTCTGTACTTCTACTGTAAACAGATACTATACTGTACTTCTACTGTAAAAAGATATACTTCTACTGTGCTAAGACCCTATACTTCTACAGTGAACATATATTACTACACAGGACAGAATGTTGCTTACTGTTTACTCATCAGATTTCTCTATACTCTGCGTCCCACAGAGCCCTCTTCACTCGCTGGAGCGACTCAGAGAAAGCAGTCTACAGTATCCCTGGGGTGTCCCCGGGTATGATGCAGCTCATCATAGAGTACTCCTACACACGCTTTGTGCTGGTGACAGCAGAGAACGTGGAAGAGCTTCTGGTGGCTGCAGACCAGCTTCGCGTCACTGGCATAGTAGGAGCGTGCTCTGACTTCCTAGAAGGCCAGCTGTCTCTGGAAAACTGTGTCGGCATCTGGAGGTTCGTGGACATCTACTGCTGCCCTGACCTGAGGCGCAAGGCCCATCTCTTCATCGTGTGCCACTTTGAGGAGATGTTGCACGTCTCACAGGAGTTTGTGGAGCTGTCCCTGCAGCAACTGGTGGACATCATCGAGAGGGATGATCTGAACGTGAAGAGCGAGGAGACGGTGTTCGAGGCCGTCCTCCAATGGATCGACCACTCTTGTGAGGAGCGTAAAACACACATCCCTTTGCTGCTGCCCAAGGTGACTAATTATATTACTGTGCATTACATTAAAACAACACTAGGTTCCCTAGTACAGTGGTTCTCAAACATTTGGGTCCAAACTGTTCCCTAGCAACAGAAACCGTCTACAACCGGTGTCTAAGTTGTACCCGCTGTCTGCTCGTCTCTTCCCAGGTTCGCATGGGCTTGATGAGGCCTGACTACTTGCTGAACAATGTCCAGAACAACCCTGTGGTGAGGGACAGCCACGACTGCAGGGCCCTCATCCTCAGCGTCCTGAACCCCCCTGGCTCCGACAGGCTCCCAAACCCCCTGATGCGTCCACGCCTGCCCCAGGAGGTCCTATTGGCCATCGGAGGCCGGTTACGCAGCAGCACGACCATGGAGGCTTACGATATCCGAGCCGGTGGATGGATGGACGTGAGCGTTGAGGGGGAAAGTCCCCGGGCCTACCACGGCACCGCTTATCTCCGCGGTCTGGTCTACTGCGTCGGCGGCTGGGACGGCGGCATAGAGGATCTCAACAGTGTGTGCAGGTTCAACCCCGTCACTCGCAGCTGGCTGCAGGCGGCTCCCATGCACTCACGCCGCAGTGACCTCAGCGTGGTCGTGTTCAGCGGCTGTATCTACGCCATGGGAGGGCAAGATGGACGCGTGGTACTGAACACCGCAGAGTGCTACGAGCCTGAAACCGACCAGTGGACAGTGATCTCACCCATGCTGGAGCGCAGGAGCTACGCCGGGGCAGCAGCCCTCCAGGGCAAGGTGGGTGGAACTGAGGGACACAGGGTGCTAGATGAACACAAGGAACGTTAGATCAGAAATCATAAATGTCTTTAAGTAAGCTTGCACATACAAAAGATGTGTCTGGGTCCTTTGGTGCATCAACATTAACAGACAATTAAAGTAGAATGAAATCAAATGGAATATATAAACTAAATTAGAATATTCTTTCTTATTACAGGTTTACATCTGTGGTGGACTGGATCTGTTCACAGCTGAGTGCTACAGCCCAGACACCGACCAGTGGACTCTGATCGCCCCCATGAGCAGCAGGCGTTGGGGACTGGGAGTCGCTGCATACGGAGGACAAGTCTATGCGGTAGGTGCACACAGAGACAAATGCTTTATACTAGATATTTTTATAGATATGTATCATTTGACTTGCAATGCTGCTGTGATGCCCCCATTTCCCTAAGTGGTTTAATACAGTGTCTGCCTGCCTGAGCCACACACTAAAACATTCCTCTCATGTGTCCTGTCCCCAGGTGGGAGGGTGGGGGGATGGAAACATCCTGCGTAGCGCGGAGGCCTACAGCCCCTTGACTGACTCCTGGAGCGCCCTGCCCAACATGCTCACTCCCCGCTGGAGCTTTGGCATCGCGGTGCTGGACGACCTGCTCTTCGTGGTCGGTGGCATCACTGATGACTTCACCACCATCTCCAAGGTGGAGCACTACGACCAGAGCAGCAACAGGTGGACTGTAGCCGAGGACATGAAGATCCGGCACTGTGGCCTAAGCTGCTGCATAATGCATGGCCTGCCATTTTACATGAGCCAGTACGCTGCTCCCCGTGGAGGAGGAGGAGGAGGAGGAGGAGGAGGAGGAGGAGGAGGAGGAGGAGCAGGAGGATTAAGAGGAGCAGGAAGATGAGGAGGAGGAGGAGCAGGAGCAGGAGGATGAGGAGAAGGAGGAGGAGGACCAGGAGGAGGATTAGGAGGAGCAGGAGCAGGAGGAGGAAGAGAAGGAGGAGGAAGAGGAGGAGGAGGAGCAGGAGGATTAGGAGGAGCAGGAGGAGGAGGAGGATCAGGAGCAGGAGGAGGAGGAAGAGCAGGAGGAGGAGCAGGAGCAGGAGGAGAAGGAAGATGATTATGAGCAGGAGGATTAGGAGGAGGAGGACGAGGAGGAGCAGGAGGAAGATGATTATGAGCAGGAGGATTAGGAGGAGGAGGAGGAGGATGAGGAGGAGGAAGAGGAGGAGGAGGACGAAGAGGTGGAGGAGGAGCAGGAGGATGAGGAGGAGGATGAGGAGGAAGATGAAGAGGAAGATGAAGAGGAAGAGGAAGAGGAGGAGGAAGAGAAGGAGGAGGAGGAAGAGAAGGAGGAGGAGGAAGAGGAGGATTAGGACCAGGAGGAGGAGCAGGAATAGGAGGATTATGAGCATGAGGAGCAGGAGGAGGAAGAGGAGGAAGAGGAGGAGGAAGATGAGGAAGATTAGGAGGAGGCAGAGGAGGAAGAGGAGGAGCAGGAGGAGGAAGAGGAAGAGGAGGAAGAGGAGGAGGAGGAAGAGTAGGCAGCAGGGGATGGTAAATGGCTGCTTTTTTATGTAGCGATTTTATCCAAAGCGCTTTACAATTTGTTCCTCAGATTTGTACCCATTTACTCACACATTCACACACCGACAGCGGAGGCAACCATGCAGACTTCTAACAACGTCATTGTGTGAAAGGTTCCTTTCATTTCTTTCAGCACAGTGCCAGAGGAAATGTCAATCCTCCTGCAATATTTGTAACAGCTTTCAAATTTGACCAATCCGCTCATTGTTTTTGCATGAAAGGGTCTGGCTCTGGTTCTCATGGCCAATTTGGTCACTTAATGTTACTTTGCAACATTGTAGCAACAAGGAACAATCTTCATTTGACAGTCATTTCTTGATCACTTTTCATGACTTCCACTTTTTACAATATCATGCAATTTTCCCGCAATAAAACACAGAAAATGTCACAAATTGTATTGCATTTTTTAAGGAAAGACCACAAAATCAAGTATTTTGGATCACAATAATCACAGCATGGGTTACAGAGGGGTTTCAGACAGGGCTGTCCTCTTCTCCCTTTCACATTTGCATGGTGGTTGAAGCTAGGTAACAAGAATTGTGTTGCTACTGTATATATTATGCTCATTAAGTCTGTAATTCAGATCAACCAATTTTGTTAATCTCTTTGATAAAACGAAATAAATCAATGCAAAAAATCAATTACACTTATGTTATCTTTTCTTTCATGCTATTCTTTAATGCCACCGCTGTCGCCGATTCTGGCGGCCATGATACCCCGTGAAATGGTGTGCAGACTCCGCCTACCCGGCGTGGTAACGGTGCAGACCAACACCAACACAGACCAAAACCTAAAATTTCAACAAAGTCAAATACCAAGCAGGGCTCTCTTGCCTAGAGGTCGCAGTTTGACGGCATTACAGATTCTGCCTTTAAAGATATTGTAAGTGGTATTTTCTTTGTTTAAATAAGAGTTAAATAGCTCTACATTCCGACAGCCATGACTGATATAAAGTGTCAGTAACATGGGTCTCCCAGTCCCTCCGCTCTGCAGTAAACACAAAATACATTTTCTGGTATCCCTTCCCACTTTATCCAATCAGGAGAGAGAACCCTAGATATTTGTACTTATTTCAAGACATCTTGCCAAGCCAAATTAGCTGGCAGATTATTTAACTTGTTTCAAGGACACATTTGCTTTAAACAATTTTTTGTTTCTTATTCTTGTCGGACGATTTTTGCATTGTGGAGTACTCGCTCCTGATCGGATAAAGTGGGAAGGGTATTGTATTTTCTGTTTATTGCAGAGTGGAGGGACTGGGAGACCCATGTTAGTATATCAGTGGTGGCTGTCGGAGTGTAGAGCTATTATTATAACATGTATTATTATACATACTTATTTTAACAAAACAAAAAAAACACCACTTACAGTTACAGGCCAGATGAGAAGCAAGTCAAACTAGGGATGCACCGATATGAAAATTGCCCACCGATACCGATTGTTCAACTAACACAATCGGCCGATACCGATACTTGTGGCAAAAAATAAGTATTTGTAATTTTTTTTTTTTTTTTAATGAAACTACTGTATATTTGTATGTGTATGTTTGTATTTGTAGGCCTCTTTACTTACTTAAAAAAAAGGAAACATCAAGAAATATGTTTATGGTATTAATTCCACCATGCCATGTAGCACTATCCCTCTCCCAGTATCGTCTGGCGGCCTGCAGATGGATACTATTCTCTCAACCAGAGCTCTCAGCCAATGCAATAGAACCATTTTGATTGACAGTCGATTCGGCCAATTACGCCACACCGCTAGCACCCACCTCCTGCTGTTCTTACCACCAATCGGCAAGCGTTTATTCATTTTCTACTTTCGGGCATGCCGCCATTGATCTGCTTGCGACTCGAGAGCACAACAAACTTAACGTAGCTAATACCTTAGCTGCCCGGCCCACCGACCAGCGCTCCACAGCATGACCAAATGAGACATAATGATTTTACTGCAACAAATGTTATAATAAAACAAAGCCTTTCTATACATTTGTCTGGTTGAAAACTTTATTAACAGATTGCAGAATGGGTAGTTGGGTACGGAATGAGCAACGGAATGGAACTGAGCTATGAACGGAGTGATGCCTTGCTTACTTGCTGTGTTCGGGTAAATAATATGCTGATGTTATATTGAACGTGTAACACTAACTATATAACGTTATTAACTAACTAGCTACCGTCCCGGGAGCTCACGTTGATGCCTGGATGGTGCTAGCTAACTAGCTACCGTCCCGGGAGCTCACGTTGATGCCTGGATGGTGCTAGCTAACTAGCTACCGTCCCGGGAGCTCACGTTGATGCCTGGATGGTGCTAGCTAACTAGCTACCGTCCCGGGAGCTCACGTTGATGCCTGGATGGTGCTAGCTAACTAGCTACCGTCCCAGGAGCTCACGTTGATGCCTGGATGGTGCTAGCTAACTAGCTACCGTCCCGGGAGCTCACGTTGATGCCTGGATGGTTGCCTGTTGCCTGCTGGCCTCCTCGTCCAGGATCAACGTCGGTCCCCTCTATGATGGATGTCATCTCCCTGCAGCCAAACGCTCTCTGGTCCCCAGAGACCGCTGGCTCTGTGCTGTTCTTACCGAGCCCCTGCCGCCACTCTCGGGACCGGGACTGTCTGCCGTCACCCCCTCGCCTGGCCCTGCTCCCCTTGGGCTGACGCGGGACCCCCCGCATCAGCGCTGTGTTCCATGGGCCCGCAGGCCGAGCGGTGGTGTGTGTTTTGATGTCCTTCGGCGGCTGGAGCGCGCCCCACCGCCGGCTAGAGCGCGCCCCACCGCCGGCTAGCCCAGAGCTAAACTTCCACTTAGCCCTGTTGAATGCTAGGTCGATAGCCAACAAAACGTTCATTATAAATGACTTCTTCACCTCCCGTGGCCTGGATTTCATGTTCATTACCGAGACGTGGCTCCAAGTTGGCGAGCTACTGCCGCTCTCTGAACTTCTCCCCCCCGAATGCACTTTCTTCAACACTCCTCGCCCCTCGGGCAGAGGGGGTGGAATAGCCTCTGTGTTCAAATCCACGTTCCACTGCCGCCTGTCACAGCCGGCAGCGAAGTACACTAGTTTCGAAGTTCAATCTTTTGAACTAAACTTGTCATCCGTCGTGTTCTGCGCCATCATATACCGCCCGCCTAAATACAACAAGGACTTTTTAAATGACTTCATGGACTTCCTCTCCGGACTGATGGTTAGATACGATCACATTCTCCTATGCGGCGATTTTAATATCCATGTGTGTTGCGAATCACATCCCGTCGCGAGATTTCCTAAATCTCATCGACTCTCTCAACCTCACCCAATCTGTCACAGTTCCAACGCATGAAAAAGGACACACACTTGATCTCGTTCTGTCATTTGGGCTATCTGTCAATATAATTGACATATGTGCTGCTGCTTTTTCTGACCACTCACCTATTGTTTTCTCCATTAAAATCCCCTGCTCTGCTATCTCCCCTCATGTACCTACAAAACAATCCCGCACGTTTACCTCTGACACTGCTGCCCACTTTTCTGAAGCCTTCTCCAGCTCCCCAATTTGTGTCCTAAATGCAAACAGTGTCCCAAATATCGATGACTATCTCCCCATGTTCAATGAGTCATGCACCGATATTTTAAATACTGTAGCACCTTTTAAAACTAAACGCATAAAACCCCTCCCCACACCCTGGCTAAATGAATCCACGCGTACTCTCAGATGTGCATGTAGCCGTGCCGAGAGGAAGTGGAGGAAGGACAGGTTGCATGTATCCCTCCAAATCCTAGACAGCGCTCTGTCCATCTACCAAACGGCTGTCAAAACTGCAAAAACAGCTTACATTTCCAACTTAGTCATAGCAAATTCAAACAAACCCCAGGCCCTGTTCAAAGTCCTAAACTCCCTCACCAACCCCTGTGCCACCCCCTCTATTGTACCTTCATTAGCTCTATGCGAAGGCTTCCAACACTTCTTCATCAGCAAAGTCTCTGCCCTTAGATCTCTCTCTCCCTTGCCCCCCCTACTCCCCCCCCACCCACTGCCTGCTGTTTTTGACCAGTTTGCCCCGGTCTCCCTCTCCCATTAAACACCTGCGACCAACAAATTGCCCCTCAGACGCACTCCCCTCACGCATTCTAAAGGAAGTACCTGACCCTGTCCTCCTCACATTACTACCACTACTAAACGCTTGCCTCAGCACTGGATGTGTCCCGGCTGCGTGTAGCATAATGACAAGCAAGCAGTGCAAAAATGCGGAAGCGTTCGTCACCGCACGCCACTACGGTAAAGCGCCTTTCTTTTCAGGCCCGCTTTGGGAGCTGTCGCGCGGAAATAGGCTGTCTATTGCCATTCTCTTTGACAAACTCTAACCTTAACCAGCTCCTTAACAGCGCCTAAACTTAACCGTTCTAACCTTAACCAACTACGAAACAATGCCTAACCTTAACCTTAACCTTAACCATGCCTAACCTTAACCATAGAAAGAATATTGCCATTCTCTTTGACAAACTCTAACCTTAACCAGCTCCTTAACAGCGCCTAAACTTAACCGTTCTAACCTTAACCAACTCCGAAACAATGCCTAACCTTAACCTTAACCATGCCTAACCTTAACCGGCGAAAGAATACACGTTAAAAAAAAAAATCACGTTAAAAAAAAAATATTTGATGATATTCGAACTCGCCAGCAAACGAGCCGTAGGATCCACAGCCATGCAGTCTTGCCAATTGAGCTATTTCTGGATACTGAATAAGGGGCGGTGACTTATATATATTGAGCTCCGCTCGTGTCGAACCAAGGCGGGATCTCATGCGCATGCGCGGGCACCTCGCGCGAGCACGCCGGCGCACGCACGCACCTGAGCGAGCACGCCGCCGCCGGTGCATGCACCTGGGCGCTGGGCGAAGGAAAATGAAAGGCGCATTACCGCACGCCACTACGGTAGAATGCTTCCGCATTCTTGCACTGCTTGCCTGACATTAAGGAACAGGCGTCCCGGCTGCCTTCAAGCATGCTGTGGTCCAGCCCCGGATAAAGAAGCCCAACCTCGATCCCTCTGTCTTCGCCAATTTTAGACCCATCTCACAACTACCATTTTTATCAAAAATCCTGGAGCGCATAGTCTACATACAGCTACAATCATTCCTTGAACACAACAACATCCATGACAAATTCCAATCTGGCTTTAAACCACGACACAGCACTGAAACGGCTCTCCTCCGTGTCTTAAACAACCTGATTACAGCTGCTGATGCAGGAAACTAATCCCTACTATTACTCCTTGACCTCTCAGCCGCCTTTGACACGGTAGACCACCACATCCTTATAGCTCGCCTCGAGCATTACGTAGGCCTTAGGGGCCCCGTCTTAGACTGGTTCCGGTCCTACCTGAGTAATAGGACCTTCTCTGTCCAACTCTGTGATCTCACTTCCTCTGTGGCCCCCCTCACCTGCGGGGTGCCCCAGGGCTCGATATTGGGTCCCACTCTCTTCCTCCTATACATACTCCCCCTAGGCCAGATCTTGGCAAAACAGAATATCTCATTCCACTGCTTCGCCGATGACGTGCAGGTTTACCTCCCCTTAAAGCCCACCCAAGGGAAGACATCAATAGAACCACTGCTTGACTGCCTGGCAGAAATCAAGTGCTGGATGTCCGAAAACTCCCTGACATTGAACGAAGGGAAAACCGAGGTCATTGTTTTTAATAGTGCCCCCCCGCCCCCCCTCATTGACGCACTTGGTCCCCTGGGCCCAAACCTCTCCACCTCTGTCAGGAACCTCGGGGTCATCTTCGACAGTAATTTTAAATTCGATAGACAGGTCAGCGCCGTAGTGAAAAACAGCTTTTACCACCTTAGACTCCTGGCGAAGACAAAGGCATACCTCTCCCAAAGTAACGTGGAGACGGTGATACATGCCTTTGTCACCACCCGCCTCGACTACTGCAATGCTCTGTACACAGGCATCGACAAGTCCCTCCTCCGCCGCCTACAACTGGTGCAGAACGCAGCCGCGCGCCTCCTCACCAAAACAAGAAAACACGAACACATCAGCCCAGTTTTGGCCTCGCTCCACTGGCTGCCTATTAGCTTCAGGATCGATTTTAAATTAGCACTAAATGTTTTTAAATCATTAAATGGCACGGCTCCCTCCTATCTGTCCGAGCTCCTGCACCGCCACACCCCCCACCGATCCATCAGATCAGCTGACCAGATGCTATTGGTGGTACCCAGAACCAGGCTCAAGACTAGGGGAGACAGAGCTTTCTCCACCGCAGCGCCTAGACTGTGGAACAGCCTCCCCCTCAGCGTACGGACTGCCCAGACCGTACAGGCTTTTAAATCACTCTTGAAAACCTACCTGTTCTCCTTGGCCTTCCCCCCTACTTAACCACCACTAGACCCCTGGCCCTTCTATCCTCTTTGTTTTACTGTGTCCTACCAGTTTTTATTACTTTCATTGCTTTATTATGTTTTTAATCCTATATCTTGCACCATATTGTTTTGTTTTTGTTGCTTTCATTGCTTTGCTATGTTTTTTTTTCTTTCTTTTAATCTTATACCTTGCCTCACACTAATTTGTTTTTATCAACTTGCTTGTGAAGCACTTTGGTGTCAGCTGCCGCTGCCTGGAAATGTGCTATACAAATAAAACTGACTTGACTTGACTAAATAACTAGCTACCGTCCCGGGAGCTCACGTTGATGCCTGGATGGTGCTAGCTAACTAGCTACCGTCCCGGGAGCTCACGTTGATGCCTGGATGGTGCTAGCTAACTAGCTACCGTCCCGGGAGCTCACGTTGATGCCTGGATGGTGCTAGCTAACTAGCTACCGTCCCGGGAGCTCACGTTGATGCCTGGATGGTGCTAACTAACTAGCTACCGTCCCGGGAGCTCACGTTGATGCCTGGATGGTGCCGGGAGCTCACGTTGATGCCTGGATGGTGCTAGCTAACTAGCTACCGTCCCGGGAGCTCATGTTGATACCTACTAACTGGCTACCGTTCTGTGATTTGTTTACTTCAAGGTTGAAGAAAGTGCACTTTTATGTTGAAAGAACGGGGGCCGGGGGCGGCGTTGTGCAGGTTGCGACGCGTTTTGCCTTTTGACGAGACACAAATTGATGGATATTTATCGGCTACTGCCATCGGCACATTTGAGCTTATCGGCCGATAGGCCGATTGCAGTCAACAAGGCACTTATCGGCCGATACCGATACCCGACCGATACATCGGTGCACCCCTAGGTCAAACTGTGTTATTGGACGGACGGGCGGACGGACACACACACCCTGCACTTAACACTTTCAGTGCCAGCAGGGATCACACGATTTAGCGCTTGAGTGCCAGCGCTCTATTCAATGAGAGGGCAAGCACATTTGCAAACGCATAAACTATATCTTAAATTATGGCTATGTGTCTAATACGCCCGTCGCTTATCAATGACTTGCTTGCAGTCAACATTGTCGAAACGGATTGTTTTTCCATCGGTACATTTCCGTTTTATACCATTTTGAAAAACGCTCGTTTTTGGACATTTCCAGAAAAAAAAGAGCTTCCACAGGAATCGCCCTTTAGTGGAATACACAAACGTCATTTTTCGGCCTATTTATGAATCGTTTTCAAATAAACGCTAGATTATCGATAGTATATGTGTACTTATGCACGCTAGAGAAGCGGGCTGAAAAATCAATTATCCATTTCCTGATCAGCACAGAGCCACATATAGGGGACACGTTGATATATATGTGAAAAAAGCTCTGATTACCCCAAGACTGGTAAATAGATTCCTTACTTCAGATCAGATGTTCTCCAAAAAGATTATTCCAATTCCTGATGGCCATTCCAAATATCGATCGCGTTTATTGATCCAACGCCGGGTGCTCGAAACACATATTCCACGCTGTTCTGAGGGACCAGAATGACTGCAATCGGCTCGGATATTACATGCCTGAGAAGTAAAATGTCGATTCTGGATTTTCTTTTCCCCATGCATTTCCATTGACTCCATTCCAATGGGTGCATTATCATCCGGGAGACGATAGGGGGCGGTATTTTCCCTGTTCGAGCTCAGAGAGAGTCCCACTGGGTAACGTGAGGCTAGATTGATGAAAAATGAATGGAAACCGCTAATAAAAAAAATAACGATTAAATAACGAGATCTCTCGTCCTTGGCACTCAACGGTTGGCATGACATAACGAGAATTCTCGTCGTTGGCACTCAAAAGTGTTAACTACACGCAAGACACTTTCTGTAAATAATTGACTATTTTATCTTACATAATTTTATATTTGATCCTTCTACTACTACTTATTGTTACCATGCTTGTATTCATTGTCGTTTCCTAATTGTGCTCTGTTAAAGTCTGAGCTGGAAACACAAGAATGGCGTTACCTGCAATGCCCCCCCCCCCCCCCCTGTATTGTGGTGTACTTGACAAATAAAGCAGTTGAACTTGACCCGACAGCAGGGACACACGTGAACCAGGGAGGCCCTACCGGCACCGTGTTGGGCATCATGAGGTTCTCCTGCTGCTGCAGCTCCGAGTGCAGCCGCTGCTTCCCCTGCAGGCTGTCGTTGTCCCTCTGCAGGCGGCCCAGCTCGTCCGCCACCTGCTCCCGGGACCGCATCAGCACCGCCTGGAACATTTCATTTTTATTAGATTTTTTATTTGTCTCGAACATAGAAACATAAAAACAAGTTTAAAAAACTAAAAAGGGTAATTAGTCAAAAGACTATTTCCATACAATAAGTGTTCGAGAAGGAACAACGTATCAAGCCCTGCCCCTTCCTTACAATATTTGACATTATAATTTAATAAAAATAATATAACAAATAATGAAAAATATAATTAAAGTACAGTTATTTATATATCCAAATATCCAAATGAGAAAAAATATGTATTATGTATGTGTCCATAAGTGCTTGTTTATAGCTACCTTTAAATTGATTGATATTTTTGCTTAATTTTATACTCGCATCCAGACCATTCCAGAGTGATACCCCACAAACTGCAATGCACATACTTTTAAGAGCTGTAGGTTGCTTTGAAGCTAATGTCCCTCTAAAATTATAAACACTCTCTAGCCATGACATTTTTTTATTTTTATCCACTTTTTCTCCCATTTTTCTATATTTTCTCCCATCCCAATTTCGTATCATCCAATTCAACCCTCCCCTGTCACGAACGCTGTTTCTTGCCTCCCACAAGCCGGCTGCAATGTGGACTAAGTCATACATGGCACAAGTCCCCTCCGGTACTTGAGGTAACAGCAGTCGCATCTTTTCACCTGCGCAGCTCGATCTCTCAGTGTCGAGGAGTAACGCGTGGGAGGCTCACGCTGCCCCAGACACTTCCTGATTCTACTGCGCAGGCGCACCAACCGACCTGTAGGAGTCGCTTGTTCACAACGTCCGATCCCCACCCTTCAGTTTCCCTCCCCGTAATACGGCCAATGTGTATTACTGCGGACGACCAGCTAAACTGAAAGCAATGTGGAGAGCTGGATTCGAACACGCGAATCGTAGCGTCTCCACACTGGTGGCGAGTGCCTTGCCCACTACACCACCTAGCCGCCTCGGCCATGACATTTTTTTTTAATGTTGGTTGGTAACTAGTTTTTTATTGCCAGAAACACAAGACAGGTTTGTTTCCACCTCGTGATTCACGCCGGCCAAATACCGGGGGGGGGGGGGGTGATTCACCGGAAAATACCTAGACAGCTCCGTCTGAGTTTGACTTTAGCGCTGTCCTTTTTATTTTTTTTGCTAGGAGAGATGTTCTAAATTTAAAAGGGGCTTTATATAGTTTCGGGAGGGGAAACTTGAAACTAAGAACAATGTAATAAATAAATAAAAGATGGCAACTGTTTGAACAAACGGTCCTCGGAGGAAGTCGGGGTCCCTGGAAACACTGTGGTTATTGTTTCACTGGGTTGTTCCCATGTGCAGAGCCAACTATTTAGTTAACAATACACTATAGTATAGAAGTATCTTCTGGGCTAACACACTGCCTCAAAGAGATTTCCCTTTGATTTATAATGATATAAGCTAGAATAATTATTTAATAAAGGAATTCATATTTTTATTTATTTATTTTTACCACATACACCTATTCACCCCAGTCTTTTTGGTAGGAGGCATTCTCCAAATGATTGTTCTAGGAGTAGTGTCTTTCCCTTCCACAATGACACCCTGCAGTTCCTAAAGAGGGATGAGTTCAGAAGACGTCCCTCAGGGAGTCACGGGACACATGGGACAGAACAACACATGCCCACTGAAGACACTCAAGATCTTTTCTACTTCTGCTTTTTCCTGCCAGGGCCCCTCAGCTTTGGAACAACCCTACTCAAAACATAGAAAGACCTTTTTATAGTGGCCTCGTTTCATTCCTGCGGTTTCATTCTTCCTCTTTATGTGGTTTTTTCTTCTTCTTTAAATATAATTTTTTTCAGCAAGCTTTTATTGTGAAATGTATTTATTTTATTATTTTTTTTAAAATGTCAGACTTCAATTTGATTATAGACTTTAATCTGACCCTAAAAATAAAAAATAAATAGGAATCTTCTCAAAACACAACTCTACCAACTTGCCTTCCCTCTTTAGAGGCTGTACTGTAATGTTGTTGTTGTTGTCCTCTTGCATTTAGCTGCTTTTGTGTCATGTGATGCACCTTGTTTTAATTATTGTGTTATGTGATGCACCTTCTATTAATTATTGTGTTATGTGATGCACCTTCTATTAATTATTGTGTTATGTGATGCACCTTGTTTTAATTATTGTGTTATGTGATGCACCTTGTTTTAATTATTGTGTCATGTGATGCACCTTGTTTTAATTATTGTGTCATGTGATGCACCTTGTTTTAATTATTGTGTCATGTGATGCACCTCGTTTTAATTATCGTGTCATGTGATGCACCTTGTTTTAATTATTGTGTCATGTGATGCACCTTGTTTTAATTATCGTGTCATGTGATGCACCTTGTTTTAATTATTGTGTCATGTGATGCACCTTGTTTTAATTATTGTGTCATGTGATGCACCTCGTTTTAATTATTGTGTCATGTGATGCACCTTGTTTTAATTATTGTGTCATGTGATGCACCTCGTTTTAATTATTGTGTCATGTGATGCACCTTGTTTTAATTATTGTGTTATGTGATGCACCTTGTTTTAATTATTGTGTCATGTGATGCACCTTGTTTTAATTATCGTGTCATGTGATGCACCTTGTTTTAATTATTGTGTCATGTGATGCACCTTGTTTTAATTATCGTGTCATGTGATGCACCTTGTTTTAATTATTGTGTCATGTGATGCACCTTGTTTTAATTATTGTGTCATGTGATGCACCTCGTTTTAATTATTGTGTCATGTGATGCACCTTGTTTTAATTATTGTGTTATGTGATGCACCTTGTTTTAATTATTGTGTCATGTGATGCACCTTGTTTTAATTATTGTGTCATGTGATGCATCTTGTTTTAATTATTGTGTTATGCGATGCACCTTGTTTTAATTATTGTGTCATGTGATGCACCTCGTTTTAATTATTGTGTCATGTGATGCACCTCGTTTTAATTATTGTGTCATGTGATGCACCTCGTTTTAATTATTGTGTCATGTGATGCACCTCGTTTAAATTATTGTGTTATGCGATGCACCTTGTTTTAATTATTGTGTCATGTGATGCACCTTGTTTTAATTATTGTGTCATGTGATGCACCTCGTTTTAATTATTGTGTTATGCGATGCACCTTGTTTTAATTATTGTGTCATGTGATGCACCTTGTTTTAATTATTGTGTCATGTGATGCACCTTCTATTATTCCTGTATCACGTGAAGCACATTGCAACGTTGTTGAAAAGGGTGCTATATATAAATAAAAACCCACTTACTTATCGGTCTTTCTTGTAAAGCACCTCATAATAACTATGTTCTGAAATAGCGCTACAACACACGCAAAGTTGATTGTTCTCTATCAAACGGGGCCTTGTTGTAGACCAGGGGTGCCCAACCTTTTTTTAACCAAGATCTACTTTTTTATTTACCACCTAGCCGAGAGCTACCAGCCAAAATTGTATATTGTAAGCAGTCATTTGAGGCTTTATAAAAGCAGCACAATGAACACAAATCTGTCAGTGCCGAGTCCGACCTCGTCTTAAATAACAAACAGCATCGCTTGTTGTAGTTAACAAAGAGAGGCGGAGCTGATTTAGCAAAACTTTTTTTTTTTTTCTTTTTTTTTTTTTTTTTTAAATAATCGAATTTTATTAATCGAGATCTACTTGAAATCAGCCCGCGATCTACCTGTTGATCGCGATCGACTGGTTGGGCACCACTGTTGTAAATCAAGAGAGAGACACCCTGTGCCCCTCACCATCTGCTCCTGTGTGGTCCTCTTGGCCTGGCCCTGGTCCTAACCCCGTGCCCCTCACCATCTGCTCCTGTGTGGTCCTCTTGGCCTGGCCCTGGTCCTAACCCCGTGCCCCTCACCATCTGCTCCTGCGTGGTCCTCTTGGCCTGGCCCTGGTCCTAACCCCGTGCCCCTCACCATCTGCTCCTGTGTGGTCCTCTTGGCCTGGCCCTGGTCCTAACCCCGTGCCCCTCACCATCTGCTCCTGTGTGGTCCTCTTGGCCTGGCCCTGGTCCTAACCCCGTGCCCCTCACCATCTGCTCCTGTGTGGTCCTCTTGGCCTGGCCCTGGTCCTAACCCCGTGCCCCTCACCATCTGCTCCTGTGTGGTCCTCTTGGCCTGGCCCTGGTCCTAACCCCGTGCCCCTCACCATCTGCTCCTGTGTGGTCCTCTTGGCCTGGCCCTGGTCCTAACCCCGTGCCCCTCACCATCTGCTCCTGTGTGGTCCTCTTGGCCTGGCCCTGGTCCTAACCCCGTGCCCCTCACCATCTGCTCCTGTGTGGTCCTCTTGGCCTGGCCCTGGTCCTAACCCCGTGCCCCTCACCATCTGCTCCTGTGTGGTCCTCTTGGCCTGGCCCTGGTCCTAACCCCGTGCCCCTCACCATCTGCTCCTGTGTGGTCCTCTTGGCCTGGCCGAAGCCCTGCTGCAGCGACGTCAGCAGCGTCTCCGACTCCTCCACCCGCTGGACGAGAGCCGCCATCTGCAACACAGCACAGCAGCAACCGTCTCTCAGGGTGCTTTCACACCAGAGCCGTTTGGTCCGGACTATCGGACCAGAGTTCGTTTTCTCGGATAGTCCGCTTTTTTTTGGGGTGGTGTGAATGCTCAGTCGAACTCTGGTGCGGACCAAACACGCAAACTCTGGTCCGCCTGAAAACGTAGGTCTGGGTTCGTTTCATCGGACCAAATATAGGAAGTGACGCGGCGCTGTCCCGCCTGCTCTACTTCACCGTGAAACAGAGAGAGAGTCCCTGCTGTCAGCGGAGCGGAGTGTGCTGTGTGCGCGCGCGTGCGTGTGTGTGTGTATGCGTGTGTGTATGTATGAGTGTGTGAGACGCGAGTGGATGTTGCTGCATGTTTGTGTTTCGCGGATTTCACTCCTGAAGGGGAGGGATTTCCACTCGCTATTGTGTCCAATAGACAAGCGCCCTTTTCGACGTGTTCGAATGTGGTGTGTGTGTGTGTGCGCTGGGCTGCTCCTGATAATTGTAGAGCTGTCCCCGAAGCCTGTTTTTGGGATTCTATATATATCCAATAGACGAGCGCCCTTTTCGACCGCGTGACATTGTTCAGAAAGTTTGGTGCACTTGACAAATTGCAGTGTGAACGCAGACGAACCAAATGAAGAATGCAACAATGTTGCAACTTCACCCCCCAAACCGCACAGAGTCCAGCAAAACTATATGTGAAAGTGCCCTAAAGCCGGCAGCCGAATGATGCACACCATGTGTTCACAATTGAATCCCACTATTCTTTTAATTTTAAATTTTTTTTTAAGTGCGCGCAAAACCGTACAGTCTTGTTGTTGGGACAGCGGCGGTCAGCGAGCCGCTAACGTTGGCAAAACGTTTTACCGGCAGAAAGGCAAGCTCCGTGATATGAACCGGCGCCCCCCGCGGGACAGTTGGCGTAACAAAAGGACGACGACGACGACGTGAGGGACAGTCTTTGATCGTCTCAGTTAGCGATGTCCGATGTTATCGGCCGATATTGGCATTCAAATGTAATATGGGTGGGTGAGCGTGTGTGTATGTGCGTGTGTATGTGTGTGTATGTGCGTGTGTGTGTGTCCAGACCTTGCCCGTGGTCTCCTCGTTGCCCAGCCGGGCGGCGTCCTCCAGGTGGGTCTTCTCGGTCATGCTCCTCTCCAGCTGGTCGTTGGCCTGACGCAGCATCACCTGGAGCTTCTTCACCTGCAGACCAGACAAGACGGGTTTCTGTGAGAGACAGCCGGGGGGCGGACGGGCTTACGAGAGGCGAGACAGGTAGACGCCGGGCTGGTTCTACGAGAGGCGAGACAGGTAGACGCCGGGCTGGTTCTACGAGAGGCGAGACAGGTAGACGCCGGGCTGGTTCTACGAGAGGCGAGACAGGTAGACGCCGGGCTGGTTCTACGAGAGGCGAGACAGGTAGACGCCGGGCTGGTTCTACGAGAGGCGAGACAGGTAGACGCCGGGCTGGTTCTACGAGAGGCGAGACAGGTAGACGCCGGGCTGGTTCTATGAGAGGCGAGACAGGTAGACAGGCTGTTTCTATGAGAGGAGGTGAGACAGGTAGACAGGCTGTTTCTATGAGAGGAGGTGAGACAGGTAGACAGGCTGTTTCTATGAGAGGTGAGACAGGTAGACAGGCTGTTTCTATGAGAGGTGAGACAGGTAGACAGGCTGTTTCTATGAGAGGAGGTGAGACAGGTAGACAGGCTGTTTCTATGAGAGGAGGTGAGACAGGTAGACAGGCTGTTTCTATGAGAGGAGGTGAGACAGGTAGACAGGCTGTTTCTATGAGAGGTGAGACAGGTGAGACAGGCTGTTTCTATGAGAGGAGGTGAGACAGGTAGACAGGCTGTTTCTATGAGAGGAGGTGAGACAGGTAGACAGGCTGTTTCTATGAGAGGTGAGACAGGTAGACAGGCTGTTTCTATGAGAGGTGAGACAGGTGAGACAGGCTGTTTCTATGAGAGGTGAGACAGGTAGACAGGCTGTTTCTATGAGAGGTGAGACAGGTAGACAGGCTGTTTCTACGAGAGGTGAGACAGGTAGACAGGCTGTTTCTATGAGGTGAGACAGGTAGACAGGCTGTTTCTACGAGAGGTGAGACAGGTAGACAGGCTGTTTCTATGAGAGGAGGTGAGACAGGTAGACAGGCTGTTTCTATGAGAGGTGAGACAGGTAGACAGGCTGTTTCTATGAGAGGTGAGACAGGTAGACAGGCTGTTTCTATGAGAGGAGGTGAGACAGGTAGACAGGCTGTTTCTATGAGGTGAGACAGGTGAGACAGGCTGTTTCTATGAGAGGTGAGACAGGTAGACAGGCTGTTTCTATGAGAGGTGAGACAGGTAGACAGGCTGTTTCTATGAGAGGTGAGACAGGTAGACAGGCTGTTTCTATGAGAGGTGAGACAGGTAGACAGGCTGTTTCTATGAGAGGTGAGACAGGTAGACAGGCTGTTTCTACGAGAGGTGAGACAGGTAGACAGGCTGTTTCTATGAGGTGAGACAGGTAGACAGGCTGTTTCTATGAGGTGAGACAGGTAGACAGGCTGTTTCTATGAGGTGAGACAGGTAGACAGGCTGTTTTCTATGAGAGGTGAGACAGGTAGACAGGCTGTTTCTATGAGAGGTGAGACAGGTAGACAGGCTGTTTCTATGAGAGGTGAGACAGGTAGACAGGCTGTTTCTATGAGAGGTGAGCCAGGTAGACAGGCTGTTTCTATGAAAGGTGAGACAGGTAGACAGGCTGTTTCTACGAGGTGAGACAGGTAGACAGGCTGTTTCTATGAGGTGAGACAGGTAGACAGGCTGTTTCTATGAGAGGTGAGACAGGTAGACAGGCTGTTTCTATGAGAGGTGAGACAGGTAGACAGGCTGTTTCTATGAGAGGTGAGACAGGTAGATAGGCTGTTTCTATGAGAGGTGAGACAGGTAGACAGGCTGTTTCTATGAGAGGTGAGACAGGTAGACAGGCTGTTTCTATGAGAGGTGAGACAGGTAGACGGGCTGTTTCTATGAGAGGTGAGACAGGTAGACAGGCTGTTTCTATGAGAGGTGAGACAGGTAGACAGGCTGTTTCTATGAGAGGTGAGACAGGTAGATAGGCTGTTTCTATGAGAGGTGAGACAGGTAGACAGGCTGTTTCTATGAGAGGTGAGACAGGTAGACAGGTTGTTTCTATGAGAGGTGAGACAGGTAGACGGGCTGTTTCTATGAGAGGTGAGACAGGTAGACAGGCTGTTTCTATGAGAGGTGAGACAGGTAGACAGGCTGTTTCTATGAGAGGTGAGACAGGTAGACAGGCTGTTTCTATGAGAGGAGGTGAGACAGGTAGACAGGCTGTTTCTATGAGAGGTGAGACAGGTAGACAGGCTGTTTCTATGAGAGGAGGTGAGACAGGTAGACAGGCTGTTTCTATGAGAGGTGAGACAGGTAGACAGGCTGTTTCTATGAGAGGTGAGACAGGTAGACAGGCTGTTTCTATGAGAGGAGGTGAGACAGGTAGACAGGCTGTTTCTATGAGAGGAGGTGAGACAGGTAGACAGGCTGTTTCTATGAGAGGTGAGACAGGTAGACAGGCTGTTTCTATGAGAGGTGAGACAGGTAGACAGGCTGTTTCTATGAGAGGTGAGACAGGTAGACAGGCTGTTTCTATGAGAGGTGAGACAGGTAGACAGACTGTTTCTATGAGAGGTGAGACAGGTAGACGGGCTGTTTCTATGAGAGGTGAGACAGGTAGACGGGCTGTTTCTATGAGAGGTGAGACAGGTAGACAGGCTGTTTCTATGAGAGGTGAGACAGGTAGACAGGCTGTTTCTATGAGAGGTGAGGCAGGTAGACAGGCTGTTTCTATGAGAGGTGAGACAGGTAGACGGGCTGTTTCTATGAGAGGTGAGACAGGTATACGGGCTGTTTCTATGAGAGGTGAGACAGGTAGACAGGCTGTTTCTATGAGAGGTGAGACAGGTAGACAGGCTGTTTCTATGAGAGGTGAGACAGGCAGACAGGCTGTTTCTACGAGAGGTGAGACAGGTAGACAGGCTGTTTCTACGAGAGGAGGTGAGACAGGTAGACAGGCTGTTTCTATGAGAGGAGGTGAGACAGGTAGACAGGCTGTTTCTATGAGAGGCGAGACAGGTAGACAGGCTGTTTCTATGAGAGGTGAGACAGGTAGACAGGCTGTTTCTATGAGAGGTGAGACAGGTAGACAGGCTGTTTCTATGAGAGGTGAGACAGGTATACAGGCTGTTTCTATGAGAGGTGAGACATGTAGACATGCTGTTTCTATGAGAGGTGAGACAGGTAGACAGGCTGTTTCTATGAGGTGAGACAGGTAGACAGGCTGTTTCTATGAGAGGTGAGACAGGTAGACAGGCTGGTTCTATGAGAGGAGGTGAGACAGGCAGACAGGCTGTTTCTATGAGAGGTGAGACAGGTAGACAGACTGTTTCTATGAGAGGTGAGACAGGTAGACAGGCTGTTTCTATGAGAGGTGAGACAGGTAGACAGGTTGTTTCTATGAGAGGTGAGACAGGTAGACAGGCTGTTTCTATGAGAGGTGAGACAGGTAGACAGGCTGTTTCTATGAGAGGAGGCGAGACAGGTAGACAGGCTGTTTCTATGAGAGGTGAGACAGGTAGACAGGCTGGTTCTATGAGAGGAGGCGAGACAGGTATACAGGCTGTTTCTATGAGAGGTGAGACAGGTAGACAGGCTGTTTCTATGAGAGGTGAGACAGGTAGACAGGCTGTTTCTATGAGAGGTGAGACATGTAGACAGGCTGTTTCTATGAGAGGTGAGACAGGTAGACAGGCTGTTTCTATGAGAGGAGGTGAGACAGGTAGACAGGCTGTTTCTATGAGAGGAGGTGAGACAGGTAGACAGGCTGTTTCTATGAGAGGTGAGACAGGTAGACAGGCTGTTTCTATGAGAGGAGGTGAGACAGGTAGACAGGCTGGTTCTATGAGAGGTGAGACAGGTAGACAGGCTGGTTCTATGAGAGGTGAGACATGTAGACAGGCTGTTTCTATGAGAGGTGAGACAGGTAGACAGGCTGGTTCTATGAGAGGTGAGACAGGTAGACAGGCTGGTTCTATGAGAGGTGAGACAGGTAGACAGGCTGGTTCTATGAGAGGTGAGACAGGTAGACAGGCTGTTTCTATGAGAGGTGAGACAGGTAGACAGGCTGTTTCTATGAGAGGTGAGACAGGTAGACAGGCTGTTTCTATGAGAGGTGAGACAGGTAGACAGGCTGTTTCTATGAGAGGTGAGACAGGTAGACAGGCTGTTTCTATGAGAGGTGAGACAGGTAGACAGGCTGTTTCTATGAGAGGTGAGACAGGTAGACAGGCTGTTTCTATGAGAGGTGAGACAGGTAGACAGGCTGTTTCTATGAGAGGTGAGACAGGTAGACAGGCTGTTTCTATGAGAGGTGAGACAGGTAGACAGGCTGTTTCTATGAGAGGTGAGACAGGTAGACAGGCTGTTTCTATGAGAGGTGAGCCAGGTAGACAGGCTGTTTCTATGAGAGGAGGTGAGACAGGTAGACAGGCTGTTTCTATGAGAGGAGGTGAGACAGGTAGACAGGCTGTTTCTATGAGAGGTGAGACAGGTAGACAGGCTGTTTCTATGAGAGGTGAGACAGGTAGACAGGCTGTTTCTATGAGAGGTGAGACAGGTAGACAGGCTGTTTCTATGAGAGGAGGTGAGACAGGTAGACAGGCTGTTTCTACGAGAGGTGAGACAGGTAGACAGGCTGTTTCTATGAGAGGTGAGACAGGTATACAGGCTGTTTCTATGAGAGGTGAGACAGGTAGACAGGCTGTTTCTATGAGAGGTGAGACAGGTAGACAGGCTGTTTCTATGAGAGGAGGTGAGACAGGTAGACAGGCTGTTTCTATGAGAGGAGGTGAGACAGGTAGACAGGCTGTTTCTATGAGAGGAGGTGAGACAGGTAGACAGGCTGTTTCTATGAGAGGTGAGACAGGTGAGACAGGCTGTTTCTATGAGAGGAGGTGAGACAGGTAGACAGGCTGTTTCTATGAGAGGAGGTGAGACAGGTAGACAGGCTGTTTCTATGAGAGGTGAGACAGGTAGACAGGCTGTTTCTATGAGAGGTGAGACAGGTAGACGGGCTGTTTCTATGAGAGGTGAGACAGGTAGACAGGCTGTTTCTATGAGAGGAGGTGAGACAGGTAGACAGGCTGTTTCTATGAGAGGTGAGACAGGTAGACAGGCTGTTTCTATGAGAGGTGAGACAGGTAGACAGGCTGTTTCTATGAGAGGTGAGACAGGTAGACAGGCTGTTTCTATGAGAGGTGAGACAGGTAGACAGGCTGTTTCTATGAGAGGTGAGACAGGTAGACAGGCTGTTTCTATGAGAGGTGAGACAGGTAGACGGGCTGTTTCTATGAGAGGTGAGACAGGTAGACAGGCTGTTTCTATGAGAGGAGGTGAGACAGGTAGACAGGCTGTTTCTATGAGAGGTGAGACAGGTAGACAGGCTGTTTCTATGAGAGGTGAGACAGGTAGACAGGCTGTTTCTATGAGAGGTGATACAGGCTGTTTCTATGAGAGGAGGTGAGCCAGGCTGTTTCTATGAGAGGTGAGACAGGTAGACGGGCTGTTTCTATGAGAGGTGAGACAGGTAGACGGGCTGTTTCTATGAGAGGTGAGACAGGTAGACGGGCTGTTTCTATGAGAGGTGAGACAGGTAGACGGGCTGTTTCTATGAGAGGTGAGACAGGTAGACTGGCTGTTTCTATGAGAAGTGAGACAGGTAGACATGCTGTTTCTATGAGAGGTGAGACAGGTAGACAGGCTGTTTCTATGAGAGGTGAGACAGGTAGACAGGCTGTTTCTATGAGAGGTGAGACAGGTAGACGGGCTGTTTCTATGAGAGGTGAGACAGGTAGACATGCTGTTTCTATGAGAGGAGGTGAGACAGGTAGACAGGCTGTTTCTACGAGAGGTGAGACAGGTAGACAGGCTGTTTCTACGAGAGGTGAGACAGGTAGACGGGCTGTTTCTATGAGAGGTGAGACAGGTAGACAGGCTGTTGCTATGAGAGGTGAGACAGGTATACAGGCTGTTTCTACGAGAGGTGAGACAGGTAGACAGGCTGTTTCTATGAGAGGTGAGACAGGTAGACAGGCTGTTTCTATGAGAGGTGAGACAGGTAGACATGCTGTTTCTATGAGAGGTGAGACAGGTAGACAGGCTGTTTCTATGAGAGGTGAGACATGTAGACAGGCTGTTTCTATGAGAGGAGGTGAGACAGGTAGACAGGCTGTTTCTATGAGCGGTGAGACAGGTAGACAGGCTGTTTCTATGAGAGGAGGTGAGACAGGTAGACAGGCTGTTTCTATGAGAGGTGAGACAGGTAGACAGGCTGTTTCTATGAGAGGAGGTGAGACAGGTAGACAGGCTGTTTCTATGAGAGGTGAGACAGGTAGACGGGCTGTTTCTACGAGAGGTGAGACCGGTAGACAGGCTGTTTCATCGAGAGGTGAGACAGGTAGACGGGCTGTTTCTATGAGAGGAGGTGAGACAGGTAGACAGGCTGTTTCTATGAGAGGTGAGACAGGTATACAGGCTGGTTCTATGAGAGGAGGTGAGACAGGTAGACAGGCTGTTTCTATGAGAGGTGAGACAGGTAGACAGGCTGTTTCTATGAGAGGTGAGCCAGGTAGACGGGCTGGTTCTACGAGAGGTGAGACAGGTATACAGGCTGTTTCAATGAGAGGTGAGACAGGTAGACAGGCTGTTTCTATGAGAGGTGAGACAGGTAGACAGGCTGTTTCTATGAGAGGTGAGACAGGTAGACGGGCTGGTTCTACGAGAGGTGAGACAGGTATACAGGCTGTTTCTATGAGAGGTGAGACAGGTAGACTGGCTGTTTCTATGAGAGGTGAGACAGGTAGACAGGCTGTTTCTATGAGAGGTGAGACAGGTAGACATGCTGTTTCTACGAGAGGTGAGACAGGTAGACAGGCTGTTTCTATGAGAGGTGAGACAGGTAGACAGGCTGTTTCTATGAGAGGTGAGACAGGTAGACAGGCTGTTTCTATGAGAGGTGAGACAGGTAGACAGGCTGTTTCTATGAGAGGTGAGACAGGTAGACAGGCTGTTTCTACGAGAGGAGGTGAGACAGGTAGACAGGCTGTTTCTACGAGAGGTGAGACAGGTAGACAGGCTGTTTCTACGAGAGGTGAGACAGGTAGACAGGCTGTTTCTATGAGAGGTGAGACAGGTAGACAGGCTGTTTCTACGAGAGGTGAGACAGGTAGACAGGCTGTTTCTATGAGAGGTGAGACAGGTAGACAGGCTGTTTCTACGAGAGGAGGTGAGACAGGTAGACAGGCTGTTTCTATGAGAGGTGAGACAGGTAGACAGGCTGTTTCTATGAGAGGTGAGACAGGTAGACAGGCTGTTTCTATGAGAGGTGAGACAGGTAGACAGGCTGTTTCTACGAGAGGTGAGACAGGTAGACAGGCTGTTTCTATGAGAGGCGAGACAGGTAGACAGGCTGTTTCTATGAGAGGAGGTGAGACAGGTAGACAGGCTGTTTCTATGAGAGGTGAGACAGGTAGACGGGCTGTTTCTACGAGAGGTGAGACAGGTAGACAGGCTGTTTCTACGAGAGGTGAGACAGGTAGACGGGCTGTTTCTATGAGAGGAGGTGAGACAGGTAGACAGGCTGTTTCTATGAGAGGTGAGACAGGTAGACAGGCTGGTTCTATGAGAGGTGAGACAGGTAGACGGGCTGGTTCTACGAGAGGTGAGACAGGTATACAGGCTGTTTCTATGAGAGGTGAGACAGGTAGACTGGCTGTTTCTATGAGAGGTGAGACAGGTATACAGGCTGTTTCTATGAGAGGTGAGACAGGCTGTTTCTATGAGAGGTGAGACAGGTAGACAGGCTGTTTCTACGAGAGGTGAGACAGGTAGACATGCTGTTTCTATGAGAGGTGAGACAGGTAGACAGGCTGTTTCTATGAGAGGTGAGACAGGTAGACAGGCTGTTTCTATGAGAGGTGAGACAGGTAGACAGGCTGTTTCTACGAGAGGAGGTGAGACAGGTAGACAGGCTGTTTCTATGAGAGGTGAGACAGGTAGACAGGCTGTTTCTACGAGAGGTGAGACAGGTAGACAGGCTGTTTCTATGAGAGGTGAGACAGGTAGACAGGCTGTTTCTATGAGAGGTGAGACAGGTAGACAGGCTGTTTCTACAAGAGGAGGTGAGACAGGTAGACAGGCTGTTTCTACGAGAGGTGAGACAGGTAGACATGCTGTTTCTATGAGAGGTGAGACAGGTAGACAGGCTGTTTCTATGAGAGGTGAGACAGGTAGACAGGCTGTTTCTATGAGAGGTGAGACAGGTAGACAGGCTGTTTCTACGAGAGGTGAGACAGGTAGACATGCTGTTTCTATGAGAGGTGAGACAGGTAGACATGCTGTTTCTATGAGAGGTGAGACAGGTAGACGGGCTGTTTCTATGAGAGGTGAGACAGGTAGACAGGCTGTTTCTATGAGAGGTGAGACAGGTAGACATGCTGTTTCTATGAGAGGTGAGCCAGGTAGACAGGCTGTTTCTATGAGAGGTGAGACAGGTAGACAGGCTGTTTCTATGAGAGGTGAGACAGGTAGACAGGCTGTTTCTATGAGAGGTGAGACAGGTAGACAGGCTGTTTCTATGAGGAGGTGAGACAGGTAGACAGGCTGTTTCTATGAGAGGTGAGACAGGCTGTTTCTATGAGAGGTGAGACAGGCTGTTTCTATGAGAGGAGGTGAGACAGGTAGACAGGCTGTTTCTATGTCAAGCTGTTTCTACCAGAGACAGACGGGTGTAATAAAAATCTAAAAATAAATTATGAAATCTATTTAAGTAAGGGATAATGTATGGCTACGAGGTCATTGTCACAAAATAATTGACCGACACGGAGTTTAGAATACTGAGGCGCCTCATCGAAAAATAATTCACCGCTGTCAGGGGCTATTGACCAATCACAATCAAGCATTTCGGCGAATGTTAAAACGCCATGTAATAATAGTTATTAACATTCACACCCCCCCCCCCATTGTTCTCCACTGTCCACTGTTCAGAGTGAGTGAGTGAGTGAGTGAGTGGACCAATAAGATCCCTTTGCAAATAATGGTTCCAGTAGGTGGAAAAGGAAAATGGTGTGGAGAATGTGTTAGGACTTACCTTCCTAATTAACAACATTTATTAAATTAAACAAAAAAACTTTCATATCGACATTTCAAAATAACAATGTCAAATGTCATATGTACCATTACTTCATGGCATATACAACCAATTGCATCTAATTTCAGTTTGTCAGCTTGATATGACTTAGCATAGCTTAGCTTAGTATGGCCAGCTAGCCAAGATGGCTAACGTTTGCTAGCTAAAAGTTAGCTAGTAAGCTAACTAACAGTTAGCTAATATTGGCCTCTCTATCAAGAGTCTTGTTTGTGTTTCTAAATACAGTGGAAACTCATTGTGCATACGATGACAGATTGACATTGATGTTTTTAAATGCAAATAACAGCTTTATATAGTGTTAGTTTATCCCGTTTCAACCCAGAAGTAGCTCGGAAACAGTGGTGGAAGAAGTACACAGTTCCTTTACTTAAGTAAAAGTAGAAATACTCATATAAATGAGTACTCTGGTAAAAGTCATACATTCAAAAACACATTCGGGGCCATTGGGATGAGTCTAATTAATCTCAAGAGGACCGGGGAATGTAAACAGACGTGGGGCTGTTTGTAGAGCTAAATCTATACTTTATAGTATTGCTATCTGTCCATTCTCATTGTCAATTGAGTCCATAAACCGTCCCTTCAAAATGGCTTAAAGAAAAAAAAGTCATCAATAGGTTCTCATTTTATAGCGCCGTGAATATAAGCATTATACCGGATTTGGTCTAGTATATTTCCTGGAAGCCGAGATACAGGGCTAATAGCTAATAACGTTAAATCCAATGGCATTTCGGTTATAGATATGCTCCAGTTAAAACTCAAACTGCATATGATCGGTACGATCCTCACGCATGTATGCATGAAAGGGGGGGGGGGGGGGGGGGGCGGGGGACGTCGTTTCTGATTATCGATTACCAATAACCGTGTTAGCCTCATTAGCCACATAGGCCGAACGCCTGGTTGGCTATCAAAACAAGGCCCGATCGGGATGTACTTTACGTGAAAAAGATCTTACCGTGGTCCGGTGAGATCGCCCGAGCATTTCCCCGTTATCGATCGCCATCTGGTAGATCGATATGTCCATTGGCTGATGATAAATCCCCTTATTGCATGGTGAAATCTGCGATGCAAAACGTAATCCAAGCTACTATGCTACACATCCAGAATCCTGCTACTGGAAACTAAAAAAAAAGTTAAAAAAAATAGTCCACCGTTCGGCCACAGGGAACACTGCATTATCGCGACAGCGCCCCTAAGAGGATCTGGCCGGTATTGCACGTTTTCGAATTCATAGAGTAGGGTAGATCTGTAGTGACGCTCAGCGACCTTGAATAGGTTAATAAAATGGAATAAAAGCAATAATTTTTTGTGCCTCTGTCCACAACGGGTGGAATCAAAACACGGAGATATACGTCCTTGGGCGCCATTGTGTTAAAGGGGACATGCATTGCTATACACACTGGTCGGAAACAACATTTTGCAAGCGGAACAGGTTTGGCGCCACAATGGTTCGTTCCCTCAATATTTAATTTAATTGTAATCCTTTATTTAAACTTGTAAGACACTCAGGTTACCCTCAATTACAGCGATGACAAGCTTACAAAACAAGACACAGTTTAGCTATATGAAATGTCATACATATAGGCACAATAAATAATATTTTACATGCTATACTATTTTATTTCATACTTATCTTGGCTAGCACAGTCTCTGGAGCGTAACAGTAAGAAGCATTTTGTATAAAAGTATTCTGTACTTCTGTATGACAACTATTAAAGAAACTTGAACTAATAAACTATAAAGGGCGCCCAAGTGGCGAACCACGTAACCGGACTCGTGTCTTCCCCCCGCTCTGTCTCCCATTCTTCCTCTCTCTCTCTCTCTCTCTCTCTCTCTCTCTACCATACTGCCCGGTAGTAAAAACCAATAAAAATCGACCAAAAACACAATAATAATAAAAAAATATATAATAATAAACTATAAAAAATCAGCTAAGCCAGTTGAGTCGACACAGTGGTTGCAGATAGGGATGTTCGATATTGGCTTTTTTACCGATATCCGATATACCGATATTGTCCAACTCTTAATTTCTGATACCGATATATGTGCCCCCCCCCCCAAAAAAACGGAATAATTTCAGGTAATTAACATTACATATCTCTTGTCATGGAATTTACACAACATTTGCATACTTTTGACAATAAATAAGAATTTGTTCTTACTTGCTTGCCTGGGTAAATAAAGATTTCCGATATTACATTTGAATGCCAATATCGGCCGATAATATCGGACACCCCTAGTTGCAGATCATACTTTTAAAAGCAGCAAGAGAAGGACGAACCTTCAGCTTCAGAGTCAGTCGGAGGGCATTCCAGGTGTTCAAGCATCAAAAGGAAAAAGCAGGTTTTCCTAGTTCAGAGCAAACTGGAGGAACCCTAGAACCAACCAGCCATTTGAATATGTAGAATAGGTTACAAGATTCCATTCCAAAAGTGTTGTGATTAGGGATGTCTCGATCCAATCACGTGATTTTCCGAAGATCGGGATTGGCAAAAAAGAAAGAAAGAAAATCAGCAATTTTTTTTTATTTATTTTTTTATTCAACAAACATGACCATGTTCACGTCTTAAACTCATACTGAGGCCTTAGTTTTGGTTTTAAATTGCATATAATCATTCATTTATTTATTGTCACACAGAGCAGAAGAATTTTGCCAAAACAAACCAATAGTATCCAGCTGCAGAACAGCAGATCAGCCACAATCTCAGACCCAAATTTTTATTTTTTTAATCCCAATTTCTCACATTACATTCACCCTGAATGTTGATGTTATCCAGGTGAACATTTAACTTCATAAATCATTTGATGTATAATTAAATCAAAGGAAATGCGTTTAGGTCTGAGTGTGTGGCTGGTCTGCCGTTCTGCAGCTGGTTGGTTACTATTGGTTTGTTTTGGCAAAATTCTTCTGCTGTGTGACAATAAATAAATGAATGATGATATGCAATTTAAAACCAAAACTAAGGCCTCAGTATGAGTTTAAGACGTGAACATGGTCATGTTTGTTGAATAAAAAATAATAAGTTAAAAAAAAATAATAATAATAATTTGATCGGATCGGGAAATATCGGTATCGGTAGATACTCAAAATCACATGATCGGGAGCAAAAAAACGTGATCGGGACATCCCTAGTTGTGATGCAAGGGGGGGGTTTACCCATGAGGGCTATATTACAAATAGACACCAATGATATCCCACTGGCTAATCTGATCATCTCAGGCTGGAGGGGAGCGGTCACCTGATCTCGTGTCTCCGCCTCCTGACCCTGGATGACCTGGAGTTGCTTCTCATAGTTGGAGCACATGTCACATCGCCGACCCAGCTTCCTGCCGGCATTCTTCACCTACAACACACAGGCCAACAACACCAACAAACACTTAGGAGCACCAAACACTAGTTAGGACTAGGGGTGTAACGATGCATCGATTAATAGAAATGCATCGATTCTAATGTGTTCGATTCGATGCATCGATTTGAATATGTTAGAATCGATTATAATCTAAATTAATCTACGTAAAACTAAAACGATTTTATTTATTTTTTTAATGCGTGTATTGTTTTTATTGACCTATTCATGCTGAGTGAATCAGTTGCCCCAGCCACATTTGTGTACTTTTTTTGGGGAATTAACAGAAAATTTATCGAAAATGTATAGAAAATGTATCGAATCTAATCGAATCGTGGTCAAATGAAGAGATTTCATGATGCATTGAATCGTTGCCTAAAGAATCGCAATGGAATCAAATCGTTGTGAGATCGCATCGTTACACCCCTAGTTAAGAGCATGAGCATCACATAGTCAATACTCACAGCTTGTATAGCAGGCCAGCTGCACCTCACACAGACCGAGTGGCACACAGCTTGTATAGCAGGCCAGCTGCACCTCACACAGACCGAGTGGCACACAGCTTGTATAGCAGGCCAGCTGCACCTCACACAGACCGAGTGGCACACAGCTTGTATAGCAGGCCAGCTGCACCTCACACAGACCGAGTGGCACACAGCTTGTATAGCAGGCCAGCTGCACCTCACACAGACCGAGTGGCACACAGCTTGTATAGCAGGCCAGCTGCACCTCACACAGACCGAGTGGCACACAGCTTGTATAGCAGGCCAGCTGCACCTCACACAGACCGAGTGGCACACAGCTTGTATAGCAGGCCAGCTGCACCTCACACAGACCGAGTGGCACACAGCTTGTATAGCAGGCCAGCTGCACCTCACACAGACCGAGTGGGACACAGCTTGTATAGCAGGCCAGCTGCACCTCACACAGACCGAGTGGCACACAGCTTGTATAGCAGGCCAGCTGCACCTCACACAGACCGAGTGGCACACAGCTTGTATAGCAGGCCAGCTGCACCTCACACAGACCGAGTGGCACACAGCTTGTATAGCAGGCCAGCTGCACCTCACACAGACCGAGTGGCACACAGCTTGTATAGCAGGCCAGCTGCACCTCACACAGACCGAGTGGCACACAGCTTGAGGCGTGTTTAGCTGTGGACGTTTGGTTCATCTCCCAATAGTCTTCTCCTCTAAACAAATCTGAGGAACACTTCCTAGATTGATAAATCTAACCCTACCCCTGTTAAAATACCTTTGTTATTGATTTATCTAACCCTGTTAACACTTTGATTGCCTAAGGCTAAATTCATGATATACCATAGGTTGCCAGCTCTATTTGTCTATGGAGAAGTTCCCCTTCTTTGCAGAGCTATAACTTTTTTAATTCTATTGCTAAATTGCCATTATTAGGGCCCATTCAATGTCCTATATGTATTGTTCAGGGTGAAGCAACGTTAAACTTTTTCATTCACATATTCATACTAAAGTATGGTCTAATGTATAAGTATGTTTTCATCTCTTTCTGCAGCTTTCTCCAGAACGTGATCTATAGCCCCAAATGCATTATATTGATGATGAAATACAGTTTGATGGCAATCGGCGCGATATAAAAAATTCCAACTAGACATGGTTCTAGAAGTTACTACGTATGATCTGATGTTGACCGGATGGGTGAGGGGGCATTTATAATTCTGTGGGCAACATTATACCATTCATCTAGTGTGGGTCATATGTTCATCGGATCAGTTAGTATAGGAGACATTGAAAAATAACGCTGAATCTTACCGTATCTTCCTCGCGCCGTTGGGCGATGAGCGTGGAACAGACATTTTCCTATTATGGGATGTAGAAATATCGGGTCCATTTCCAGCTTGTATAATAGTATATACGTCCAAATCATGTTGTTTATCGAGTTATTGGCAACGGATCGCTATGTATTGTGATGAGCTAGAGTGCCGGAACATATACCGAGTGCCCGGAAGTAATATGGGTGAATAGCACATTGTCCAAGTAACTTCCTCTTTGGCGATTGCGCCGATCGGCCACCAGATGGCGCTCTTGAACCGCTAGAGGGTTCAGTGGGGCTTTTTGGTGGGTCTCAGGCCAGCGGATGGGAAATATGAATCCGATCACAGATTTTTGAAATATTAATATCAAAGACGAGTTACGGCGTCTTCGGCAACTTGAGCATGGCGGGGAAGGACGCCTAAACACGTTTTCGGCACTTAAAGTGTTAAAATACTTTCGTTATTGATTAAACTAACCCTGCTAAAATACCTTCGTTATTGATTAATCTAACCCTCTTAAAATGACTTTGCTATTGATTAATCTAACCATAACTGTTAAACATACTAAAATCTGACCCCAACTCTGTTAAAATGACTTTGTTATTGATTAATGTGACTGTTAAAATGACTTTGTTATTGATTAATCTGACCCCAACTCTGTTAAAAATGACTTTGTTATTGATTAATCTGACCCCAACTCTGTTAAGAATGACTTTGTTATTGATTCATCTGACCCCAACTCTGTTAAGAATGACTTTGTTATTGATTAATCTGACCCCAACTCTGTTAAGAATGACTTTGTTATTGATTCATCTGACCCCAACTCTGTTAAAAATGACTTTGTTATTGATTCATCTGACCCCAACTCAAATGACTTTGTTATTGATTAATCTGACCCCAACTCAAATTACTTTGTTATTGATAAGTCTGACCCCAACTCCCCCCACCTCTTGCTGAAGCAGGTTCCACTCGCTGTCGCTGACCAGTCGGTAGCCCAGCGGCGCTAAGGGGGCGCAGTCCGGGAGGGCGTGGGAGATGCTGGAGAGCAGGGAGGCCGTCTCCTCCTGCTCGGGCGTCATGGCCTTGATGGCCTTCTCCTGGTCCTTGGTCAACAGGAAGTGGCCGGCGGTCAGCTGGATGGAGCTGACGGAGGCCGTGTCGAAGCCCTCCGACAGGCCGCAGTCCGCCCCCACCAGGGGCCCGAAGTCGGACTCGT
The DNA here is from genome assembly GCF_963971535.1 of Notolepis coatsorum. NCBI lineage: Eukaryota > Metazoa > Chordata > Actinopteri > Aulopiformes > Paralepididae > Notolepis > Notolepis coatsorum. The sequence continues at coordinate 1,074,093 of NW_028174873.1, read as the reverse complement.
CCAGGTGGCCGGCCGACTTGGCCTTGTAGCTGTGGCCCCCGAGGCCCTGCTGGCCGCCCAGGGAGGAGCCCAGGCTGTCCGTCGACTGGACCCGCCGCAGGCTGTCTCTGTAGGGGTCCGAGGCCCCCAGCACCACGTCCGCGTCCAGGGAGTGCATGGAGCCATGGCTGCTGTGGTTAATGTGGGGCTAGGAGGGAGGGAGGGGGGGGGGAGAGAGAGGGAGGGGGGGAGAGGGAGAGGGAGAGAGGGAGGGGGGGAGAGAGAGAGAGAGAGAGAGAGAGAGAGGGGGGGGGGAGAGATAGAGAGATAGATAGAGAGATAGATAGAGAGATAGAGAGAGAGAGAGAGAGAGCGGGAGAGAGAGAGAGAGAGGGGGGGGGGGGGGGGAGAGAGAGAGAGGGGGGGAGGGGGGAGGGAGAGAGAGGGAGGGGGGAGGGGGGAGAGGGAGAGAGAGGGAGGGGGGGAGAGAGAGGAAGGGGGGGGAGAGATAGAGAGAAAGAGCGAGAGCGAGGAGAGAAAGAGAGAGAGAACGAGAGAGACAGAGAAAGAAAGAGCGAGAGCGAGGAGAGAAAGAGAGAGCGAGAGCAAGAGAGAGAGACAGAGAAAGAAAGAAAGAAAGAAAGAAAGAGAGCGAGAGCGAGGAGAGAAAGAGAGAGCGAGAGCAAGAGAGACAGAGAAAGAAAGAAAGAGAGTGAGCAGAGAAAGAGACAGAGAAAGAGAGAACGAGAACGAGAGCGAGAGAGGGAGGGAGGAGAGAGAGCGAGAGAGAGTTCACAGTTGTTTGTTAAAAGCTAAATTATTTATTTTAATAGAGGACATTATAATATAAAATGATAATACAAATAATGTGCAGTAGCTCGCAACACAAAAAGTCTACTGTAACTCAGGGTTGAGTTTTGAACCTATGCTCTGCCGACGGTCTCGTAATGAATAGTGTTAGTGTGCAGCATTACACAGTTTCCTCTTCGTTTGAAGCCATTATACTGTGTCATGTTGGGAAGACAACTGGCTTCAACAATTATTACTTACAAATGCTTGACATCCAAAGAATGACCTTTTCAAACAAAGTGAACTAACATTGCACTTAGAATATTTAGAAATGTTAGAAATGACTTCTGAACACGGTTACAACACTAGAGGGGCCGCTTCTGGTAACATCAGAACAAAAACAGCACCAAAATCAAATGTTCTCAAACTCACGTCAATAGTACTCTGGAATGCTAATGGGGATCCTTTAACTCCTTCACTGCCACACGGCAGCAGGTCAACCCTTTCACTGCCACACGACAGAAGGTTAACCCTTTGCTATCACACTACCAAACGGTTAACCCTTTCACTGCGACAATACACAGAATGTTAACCCTTTCACTGCCACACAACAGCAGGTTAACCCTTTCACTGGCGCACTACAGAAGGTTAACCCTTTATTATCACACTACCAAACGGTTAACCCTTTCACTGCGACAATACACAGGTTAACTCCTTCACTGCCACACGACAGCAGGTCAACCCTTTCACTGCCACGCTACAGGTTAACCCTTTACTATCACACTACCAAACAATTAACCCTTTCACTGCGACAATACACAGAATGTTAACCCTTTCACTGCCACACAACAGCAGGTTAACCCTTTCACTGGCGCACTACAGAAGGTTAACCCTTTATTATCACACTACCAAACGGTTAACCCTTTCACTGCGACAATACACAGGTTAACTCCTTCACTGCCACACGACAGCAGGTCAACCCTTTCACTGCCACGCTACAGGTTAACCCTTTACTATCACACTACCAAACAGTTAACCCTTTCACTGCGACAATACACAGAATGTTAACCCTTTCACTGCCACACAACATCAGGTTAACCCTTTCACTGCCGCACTACAGAAGGTTAACCCTTTACTATCACACTACCAAACGGTTAACCCTTTCACTGCGACAATACACAGAAGGTTAACTCCTTCACTGCCACACGACAGCAGGTCAACCCTTTCACTGCCACACGACAGAAGGTTAACCCTTTATTATCACACTACCAAACGGTTAACCCTTTCACTGCGACAATACACAGGTTAACTCCTTCACTGCCACACGACAGCAGGTCAACCCTTTCACTGCCACGCTACAGGTTAACCCTTTACTATCACACTACCAAACAGTTAACCCTTTCACTGCGACAATACACAGAATGTTAACCCTTTCACTGCCACACAACAGCAGGTTAACCCTTTCACTGGCGCACTACAGAAGGTTAACCCTTTATTATCACACTACCAAACGGTTAACCCTTTCACTGCGACAATACACAGGTTAACTCCTTCACTGCCACACGACAGCAGGTCAACCCTTTCACTGTCACGCTACAGGTTAACCCTTTACTATCACACTACCAAACAGTTAACCCTTTCACTGCGACAATACACAGAATGTTAACCCTTTCACTGCCACACAACATCAGGTTAACCCTTTCACTGCCGCACTACAGAAGGTTAACCCTTTACTATCACACTACCAAACGGTTAACCCTTTCACTGCGACAATACACAGAAGGTTAACTCCTTCACTGCCACACGACAGCAGGTCAACCCTTTCACTGCCACACGACAGAAGGTTAACCCTTTACTATCACACTACCGACGGTTGGCAGTGAAAGGGTTAATAAACATAAATATATGTCTTTGTATGGTAAATGTGGTGGGAGGGTAGGAAAACATCCATATATCTATCTATCTATCTATCTATCTATGCATCCATCTCCATCTCCATCTCCAGCCCTACTGTACCTCTTCAACACTCAGCCCCAAATAGAAGTCATCCAGTGGTTCAGTCTGGTCCCCTGCGTCTCCCTCCTGTACGTCCGTCTGGTTCAGCCTCTCCTGCTCCTCCTCCTCCTCCTAGGGTCAAAGAAACACCAGGATTTAGTCCTTATTCATCTCAGGCCTTGTCCAGACTAAACCGATTTCGGTCGTATCAGTCAAAGTATTTGATCTACTATACCTAGGGAACTTGTCACAGAAAGACATTCAGGGAGAAGACAACTATTTGATTAAGATACTATTAGTAGCAGCCAGGAAAGCACTGACTAAGCTGTGGTACAGGGTAGAAGCACCGACGAAGGAACAATGGACAGAGATAGGGGATACAGGAAATGGAGAGAATCACGCATATGCAAGAGGAGACATTTTTGTCAAAATGGGAAAAGTGGGAGGAATATAGGAAGAAAAGGAAACAAGAAAATAAATTGAAATGTAAATAAAAAATTTAAAGATAGAAATGACCAATGAACCCATGTCACACCCTGACTTATTTAAGTTTTTTTATAATAATAATTATATAATATTTTTTCTTTATTGTTTCTGTCGGTTTAATAGTATTGTAAATTCTGTCTTTGTATTTTGTACCTGTATGTTTGTAAATAAAAAATGAAGAAAAAAAAAGTAAAAAAAAAAAAAAAAAAAGTATTTGATCTAGGGATGCCCCGATCGATCGGCCAGCGATCGGTATCGGCCGATATTCCGTCTAAATATGAGATTGGTGAATTCCGATAATGCTTTATTTTCGCCGATCGCGAAAACCAATCGATGACACGCGCGAAAAACATGATCCAATTCTCAGCGGAGTTCTCACTCGCTGTCTTCTCTTGCACACAGCTGCTACTGCTGCTGCACGCCTTGCCCCTCCCCCTCACAGACCCGTCATGTCAACAAACGCTCCGGCCACAGTCGAGTGCATGAGCACCTCTTTCAACATAACTGAAGCATTAAACAAAATGGCCCAGTAAACTATTCACTTTAGTTTAATACATGAGGCATTGTCTAATGTTATCTAGCTGGCTAGCTACTGATAGCTCCTGATATCAACGTCTGATATCATCATTTTGGCATTCGTTTTCACAGTTGTTGGCTAGCGTTGGCTAACTAGCTATCGTTGTTCCGTGGGCTAGTAACGTTAGCTACCTAACTAACGTTACTGTTTAAACAAAATTACCCAGTAAACTATTCACTTTAGTTTAATACATGAGGCGTTGTCTAACGTTATCTAGCTGGCTAGCAGTAGCTCCAGATAGCTCCTGATATCAATGTCTTATAACATCATTGACATTTGTTTTTGCAGCTGTTGGCTAATTAGCTATCATGCTTCATAGCTGTAACTGAAGGCCAATTATGCTAGCCTTATGTGATCTTATAAGTTTCAGTTCATAGGAAAATACTTTGACTATAATGGTCAGAAGTAAATTAACTTAGATACTGTTATGCTTAACACCCAGTACTATTCACTTTACTTAATTTCTAAGATTAGATTAGATCATTTAGACCGGACTTTGAGAATACCTGTGTTAGACCTACAGTACTATAATACTGCCAGCTGCTATAAGAAAACCAAAAACGATCGGTATCGGCAGTGTATCGGCCGATATGACTCAGACGATCGGTGGCAAAAAACGTGATCGGGGCATCCCTAATTTGATCGTATGCCCCTTTCATCCACACAGAACTGCGTTCTGGCAGCCTGAAGATGCTACTTTCTGAGACCGGCTTCCAGAGTGCGCAATTCTGAAGACGCCCCCCTTGCGTCACCATCTTCACAAGCGATACGCGTCTTCTCCTGAACCGATGACGCGATAGCCCACCTCTCCCTTACCCCGTATGTGCAAACTCAGCCAAAACATCACAACAACAATGGCATGTACAGAGTAGTTGTGTTCGTGTTACAGAAGCTATTGAGCTTGATCTGGCTTTTACAGCTTTTACAGTACAGTACTGCGCCTGTACTACCACCGTCGACAACAGATTGACATCTCCCTTAATCCGCATGCAAACCCAGCCAACAAAAAAAGAAACATGATACATATGTCTTATATGTCCAGATATGTCCTGGCTAGAAGTGTTTATTAAACACCGGGAGTTATTATTAAACAACAATGGCATCAGAGTAGTTGCGTTCGTGTTACAGAAGCCATTGAGCTTGATCGGGAGGCTACTGTGATGCAATACACGATACTAGCGTCACATAGCCTTTTTCTGAAACCCCAAGTAGTAGCCAAGCACATATTGTTCCATAGCATACGCCTTCAGTTGATCATGACAAATCCTCTCTTACCTTGACGATTATAAAGCCTCCATAATTTAGTAAATAAAGCTGTAGCCAGCCAGCTAGCATTGATGCTATTCAGAATGCCATCATCATTAGCTAAATAGCTAACCAACTAAATTCAATAGACAGTGGTATCCTGAGGTAACGTTAAATACAAACAACAAACGTTTTGCTAGTCAAAATGACACATGGACAAGTTAAACATCAATCAATTACTTTAATACAACACAGGTAGTTTGAGCCACGGTCTCTCTCTCTCTCTCTCCACAGTCCACTCCTTTGGAAAACTAACGTTAACACTATGGTCGCCAAAAACGCCGTAGCACGTCTTTCCCCGCCATGCTCATTCTGACAAAGACGCCGTACCACGTCTTTGATATCAATATTTCAAAAATCTGTGATCGAAATCATATTTCTCCCCCGGAGACTTGAGATTTACTGTTGATCCCCTCTCAACTCTCCAACGGTTCAAGAGCGCCATCTGGTGGCCGATCGGCGGATCGCCCAGAGCGGAAACAGGAAATGGAAGCTGGTGCTCATTCCAATTCGGTCCGATCACTCGGTAATAGTCCCAGGACTCGAGCTAGACACAACGGATAGCAATCCGTTACCAATAACTCGATAAACATCATGATTTGGACGTATATACTATTATACAACCTGGAAATGGATCGCATATTTCTACATCCCATAATAGGAATATTTCTGTTCCACGCTCATCGCCCAACGCTATGAGGAAGCTACGGTAAGATTCAGCATTATTTTTTAACGTGTTCGATACTAACTGCTCTAATGATCATATCACCCACACTAGATTAATCATCTAACGTTGGCCACGGAATTATAAACGACCCCCCCCCCATCCGGTCAACATCAGATGATCAGTAGTAACTTCTAGAAGCACGTCCATTTGAAATTTTTTATCTTGCGCAGATTCCTATCAAACTGTATTTGATCATCAATATAATGCATTTGGGGCTATAAATCACGTTCTGGAGAAAGCTGCAGAAAACGATAAAAACATACTTATACTTTAGACCGTATTTTAGTATGAATATGTGAATGAAAAAGTATAACGTTGCTACACCCTGAACAATAGATACTTGACGTTGAATGGGCCATAGTAATGTCAATTTAGCAATACAATTAAAAAAGTTATAGCCCTGCAAAGAAGGTAAACATCCCCATAGACAAATAGAGCTGGTGGAGGATGGTATATTAAGAATATAAGCCTGGCGACCAAAGTGTTAAGTTAGCTCAAGTTATCGAAAACAACGACAACACTTCCGGTCAGGGTTTTCAAAATAAAAGAGCGACGTCTAAAACAGGAAAGACATTTATTTTGTTATTGATCTTTTTCCCCCTCCTTTTTCCTCCGTTTTTCTCCCATCCCAATGTTAGTCGTTATGCCAATTCCCAATCCCCTTCCTGGTCGCTGCGCACTTACCCCCCAGTCGGTCTGGGAGAGTGGAGGCTATCACGTGCTTCCTCCAACACACGTCTAGCCAATCAACCGCTTCTTTTCACCTGGCAGCGCGGACTCTCACTGAGAGGGTGTAACGTGTGGAAGGATCACACTACCCCCCTCAGATCCTATCCGCGCTGAGCAGGCGCCCCGACCGAACTGTAGGAGTCGCTGTTTACAATGACCAGGACCCACCCATCAGCTTTCCCACCCCTAACACTGCCAATTGTGTTAGTATGAACGACCAGCCAAGCTGATAGCAATGTGGAGAGCTGGGCTCGAACCCAGCGTAAGACATTTATTTTGTAAATTTGTGGCACGCACTTATTATCTTGAGACGTTTTAGTTTTTACGGAAACTTTTTTTTTTAAATGAAAACGAAAAAGATCAAAATCATTTTCGTCTGGACAAGGCCTCATTCTCTTTCTTCTACTCCTCCTCCTCCTAGAATCAAAGAAACACCAGCCAATTATCTCCGTCCTTAACACATTGGGTGCCATTCACGTTGTAAAACGGGTTTCAAGTTCATGTGAATAGTGCCAGATCACTGCGTTATTTTGATCATATTTCATATTTTCGTCATGGTATTCATATTTCACTCACGGAGCCTTGTCAGATGCTGTTGGACTCAGCACAACTCTGCAACGCTTCAATACTGCCACCTGGTGGCTGATCGGTGAGTTGCCATACCGGATATGCCTGTTTGATTGATTGATTGATTGATTGAAAACTTTATTAACAGATTGCAGAATGGGTACAATACAGTACAGCTCAATACACACAATTGTTAAGGGGATGCAGACCAGAGAAAGACTTTCGTCTTGTTTACATCAAAATGTCCGTCCCCTAAATCCGTCCGGCCACTCGTATATCATCCCAGGACTCAAGACACACACGTGGATATGGATCGCTGCCATAACTCAATAATCTACATCAGGGGTGTCAAACTCATTTTCACAGAGGGCCACATCAGCATTATGGTTGCCCTCAAAGGGCCAAAGACCGTATAAATGTTAATGTAATGTAAAATAAATGTAGCTACACATTTACATATTGTTAAACATGGTGTTTCTGTATTTATTACTTATTCAAGTTATACATATTGCATATTCATTTGCATAAATGTAAAAATATATGTTAGCTTATGTTATTTTAACAAATAATTTTTGTTTATCAGAACCCCATATTACTCCACCAATTAATGATCAAACCATTCAAGTAAATAACAAAGAAGAATATCATCAAATACAAGCTATGACATTAAGTTTGTTCAAAACCTTTTTGTCACAGTCAAGAGGGGCAGAACTAACAACTGTGAGCTGCAAAGAACACGTGGGACAGATGTAGCAGACGTTACAAAAACAAATGGCTGCACACAACCTTGCAGAGGCCATACATCCAACTAATGGAAGATAGTTTAATTAACTTTAATTAACAGATTGCAGAATGGGTACAGTACAGTACAGCTCAATACACACAATTGTTAAGGGGATGCAGACCAGAGAAAGACTTTCGACTTGTTTACATCAGGGTCCCCCATTTTCAATTCGTAATGAAATTGCTATTATGTGTCTTGTATTTTGGGCTGTAAAATTGTCAAAGAATGTCTGAGGAGTAAGTGCTTTTGGCTTTTTTCCTTTGTTACCTCAGATGTTCAACATACATGTATGTGTAAGAATGTGTAATAACTAAGGCTGTCAAAGTTAAAGCTTTATTAACGCATTAACCCACAATTATTTTAACACTGCTATTTTTTAACCCAATATTAATGTAAAAAAAAAAAAAAAAAAATTTTTACCTGAGCTCTTGGGGGGCCACATCAAATGACGTGGCGGGCCGGATTTGGCCCGCGGGCCGTGAGTTTGACACCTATGATCTACATGATTTGGGCGTATATTAGTATTATACAAACCGGAAATGGACCGCCTCGATCCCCACCACATAACTGGGATCTGTTTGCTCCACTCTCATCGCCCCACGGTAAGAGGAGACTGACGTGAGTTTCAGCGTTTTTGCTTATTATTATCCATACAAACTGCTCTGATCTATTATCACCCATACCATCATGAATCATTTAATGACGCTCACGGAATTATAAACGACCCCCCCCTCCGTTCACCCGCGCATGATCAGTCATAACGTTTAGGACCATGTACAGTTGACATTTTTAATATAGCGTGGATCGGTATCAAACTGCATTTGATAATCTAATATTATGCATTTATGCCTATATCTCACGTTCTATGAAATACTGCAGAAAACGATTAAAACATATTTATACTCTAGACGGTATTTTCGTATGAATGTGTGAATGAAAAAGTAAAACGTTCCTACATCCTGAACGATAGATAATCGATGTTGAATGGGCCATAGTAATGTCAATTTAGCAATACAATTTAAAAAGTTATAGCCCTGCAAAGAAGGTGAACATCTCCATAGGCTTAGAGTGGTGGCAGAGAGTGGTATGAGACGGGCAAACTCCGTGGCACTTAATGTGTTAATTGGCTGATATCAATTCTCATCTCCCCAAGCCTTTCAGCTATTGTGTGCCTGCTTCGCCAACGGTTGGGTTCCACACTAGGTGGTGGTGGAGGCCAGTTCCACACACATTGTGAAGTGCTTTGTGTCCTACGACTAGACAGTCATTCATCATTCATTCAACTAACCGACAGAACCATCCGAACACCTAATCGAGTGTTTGAGTACCTGGTCCTTCCTCTTCATCTCCTCCACCTGGCGCAGCTGCTCGGAGGACAGGACGTTCTCGATCCTCTGCATGTCTCTCATCAGCAGCCGCTGAGACTCCAGGAACTGGTCGTTGGCTCGCTGCCACGTGTGTTTCAGCTGGTTATGCTGCTGCCGCTCCAACTCCAACATGTGACACACTGGGGGAGGAGGGGAGGGGGGGGAGGAGGAGGAGGAGGAGGAGGAGAAGGAGAAGGAGGACGAGGAGGAGGAGGAGAATGAGAAGGAGGAGAAGGAGAAGGAGGACGAGGAGGAGAAGGAGAAGGAGGAAGAGGAGAAGGAGGAGGAGGAGAAGGCGGAGGAAGAGAAGGAGGAAGAGGAAGAGGAGGAGGAGGAGAGGGGGGAGGACGAGGACGAGGAGGAGGGGAGGGGGAAGGAGGAGAAGTCTAATTAGTCCCGCCACAGTTGTATAATGAACCAAAAAAAATATTTACAAACAAATATAATTTTTTTTTTAATTTTTTTTTTTTTTTACTATTATTTTTAAATATAAAGTTTGCCAATAGGGATGTATCAGTAGTATTGGCAGTGGTAGTGGTCGTAATAGTAATCCACTATATTCTTTTTATTTTCTAAAAAATAAACCAGTTCAACACAGGTAACCACTTTTGCTTCATTTCTTTGACGGCTCAAATGTCAGCTCTGGTCCAGTGGTTCCCAAACCTCTCCTTGAAGCACCCCAGCCGTTGTTCCATGTATTTGTTAAATTCCACTACCAGCACACCTGATTAAACTAATAAAGGGCTAGTTTTTTTTTTATCAATTTTTTTTTATTATTACTTACATGAAACAAGACAACACATTAATCACAATACACAGAACTTCACAGGAAAATAACAAAAACAATAATAGGTGTGCTGGTGGTGGAATTTAACAAATACATTGAACGGCTGGTGTGTCTCGACGAGAGGTTTGGGAAGCACTAGTCTAGTCGATTTTGAGCACAAAGTTCATCATAGATCTGGCCTCTTTATTTTGCTCTCTAAGTGTACCAGATTGATGCATTTAACTTTAAAATGTAAAAAAAATATATATATATATACGGGGGGGGGGGCATGCCCCCGGACCCCCCTAGAGGGTCGGAGGTTCACCCCCCATAGTCTCGGAAAATCCTGTGGGAAACACTGCTCAGGTCTGGTGAAATCCACAGTATAATAATAAGTTACTAAACTCCAGTCCACACATCAGACCAAAGCACAACACCAAGCAGGACTCCTTCGCCTCGAGGTCACGGTTTGATGGCTTTACAGATTCTATTTGTAAAACGGTGATTAGTGATTCCGGCCTAGAGATTGGGAATCATGCAGCGAGTGGTTGTTGCCACGGCAGCCAGCAGCGGTGTAGTGACTCTCGAGTCCGAGTCCTGGACTGATTTTCAGGAGTCTCGTGACTCGACTTGGACTCGAGCACCGACTGCATTTGTACTCGGAAGGTGCAGACGCGGACTCGGACGACGTGTTCATTGATGAATACAGTTGTTCTTTTAGGTTTGTTTTGTAATAGGCCCTAATCATTTGGCATAAGATATCGATGGCTGGTGCATTTGTTTGTCTATTGTGTCACAAAGTAAATAAACTCCCTTTTGAAACGGTGACCGCTGTGTCATTCATGTTTATTGTCGACCTTTTTGTTTTGTATGTCAGCTCAGACTCAACCCTTGATGACTTGGACTCGGACTAGGGTAATGGGGAATCGACTCGGACTCTTCTTTGGTGACTCGGACTCGAACACTGTGGGGACTCAACTCAAGACTCGAGATTCAGTGACTCGACTACAACACTGGAAGCCCGACTATATAACTCAAACTAACCGTTCTGTGTGTTGTAAATAATTCACCGGCGACTTAAAAAAAAAAAAAAAAAAGGACCTGAAAGAGGGCGGCTAGGTGGTGTAGTGGGCAAGGCACTCGCCACCAGTGTGGAGACGCTAGGATTCGCGTGTTCGAATCCAGCTCTCCACATTGTTTTCAGTTTAGCTGGTCGTCCGCAGTAATACACATTGGCCGTATTACGGGGAGGGAAACTGAAGGGTGGGGATCGGACGTTGTGAACAAGCGACTCCTACAAGTCGGTTGGTGCGCCTGCGCAGTAGAATCAGGAAGTGTCGGGGGCAGCGTGAGCCTCCCACGCGTTACTCCTCGACACTGAGAGATCGAGCTGCGCAGGTGAAAAGATGCGACTGCTGTTACCTCAAGTACCGGAGGGGACTTGTGCTATGTATGACTTAGTCCACATTGCAGCCGGCTTGTGGGAGGCAAGAAACAGCGTTCGTGACAGGGGAGGGTTGAATTGGATGATACGAAAAATTGGGATGGGAGAAAAATATAGAAAAATGGGAGAAAAAGTGGACCAAAAAAAAAAAAAAAAAAGGACCTGAAAGAAAAGCGATGACACGTACGACAGATCACGGGGCTCGGACTTTACGAGGCCATAAAATGGTTCTTTGTCTAGGGAACGGCCCCAGAATTTACATCCCAGTGGTGACATCACCAGTTGGGAGGGCTCTCGGATTTCTAGCTTTAGGTGAGAGCGGAGCGAATACTGCCTGGACTGCCCTGGGGCACAGAAACTCTTAAAACGGGTGGAATTCCCCTTTAGTCCCCCAACTTGTTCCGTCTCAACATTTTTCCCCTGTATTCTGTATCACTATTCTGCATCCTATTCTGTATTTTCCCCCACGTTGCCAATAGCAAATTATGTGTTTGTTTGTTTTGTTTATTTACACATACAAAAACAATTACATAATATAATACAATATAATCCACAAAGAGATGTGAAGGAGAATTGCCTAAAAACCATCTAGGGGCTTGTATATGTGGCATTCTCCAAGAAGCCAAATTATACTGAGATTATATCAATATAAAATAAAAATCATAAAATCACTGGCGACTGTTATTTAAAAATCATCACCTGTTAATAATAACTTTATTTGTATAGCACTTTTCATACAGAGGTTGCAGTTCAAAGTGCTTCACAACAGTAAAAAATACAGGCATAAGCAAGCATAAAAAACAAAGAATTTAAATACAAAGAGATGGAGAGGTAGCAAGGTAAGGCAAATCACAGTTCTTCAGTAATATAAATAATAAAATAGAATAGATTAGATAGAGTAAAGTATGTTTTAAACCAGCTTAGCACATGTTCTGAGAAACCGACAAGGTTTTCAAGACGATCGATTAGAATACCGTGATCGATTGTATCAAATGCTGCACTGCGACCTAGCAGGATAAGGATGGAGATCTTATTCTCGTCAGAGTTTAGCCTGAGGTCACTGATTATTTTGGTGAGGGCAGTTTCAGTGCTATGATATTTTATTTGATTTATTTGTTATTTGATAACAATCACCTGTTGTGTCAAAATGTCTGTGGTGATGGTGATGTAATGTGATGCTGTGAATAGGCATTGCAATGTAATGTGTATTGTAATGATGTGAATATGCATTGCAATGTAATGTGTATTGTAATGTGTGAATATGCATTGCAATGTAATGTGTATTGTAATGATGTGAATATGCATTGCAATGTAATGTGTATTGTAATGTGTGAATATGCATTGCAATGTAATGTGTATTGTAATGCTGTGAATAGGCATTGCAATGTGTATTATTGTAAAACATAAGAGGTCAAATCTCTCAGCGTGTGCTTTCTCTACTGCCAGGCCGGCTGGTGGAACCAGTTTGTTGCGATCTACATTCTCTAATGACTAGTACAGCATACCGACTCTCTCTAGTCTACCAGGAGCAGGCTGCAGGACCCGAGTCCAACATGTTACAATCTCTGCTTTTTAGGGCTGTCTTAAATACTTCGAAGCTTCGTTCGATGGCACAAGCTTCGAACATTAAAAAAAAAATCGAAGTTTAAAAAAATAAAAAAATAAAAAAATAAAAAAAATAAAAATAAAAAAAATGATTTTGACTTCGGTGTGTGTGTGTGTGTGTGTGTGTGTGTGTGTGTGTGTGTGTGTGTGTGTGTGTGTGTGTGTGTGTGCATGGGGCCATTGGGTGGGGCCGGGGGACAAATACACTAGAGGAAAGTAACCCAGCTCAGCACTGCCCAAATTACATCATCACTATTACCTGTTTGAAGGATATCATCCTCAAACACATACACCACCTACACGCCTATTCTCAGTCCTTGCCCCACAATGGTGGAATGAACTACCCACCCCAGTTAGGACAGCCGAATCCCATCCAATCTTTCGCCGTCGACTAAAGACGCACTTCTTCAACCATTATCTGAAATAAAATTTAAAAAAAAAAATAAAAAAAAATCTAACCCTAACTAACCTTACTGTCATGCACTTGTCCTAATAAACTAACCTACACTGTAGCACTCAACACTTTGATGAATATTGTTACTCAGCTGATAGAGTTGTACCCTTCCTGATGACCTGTCGTACAGAACTTGTAAGTCGCTTTGGATAAAAGCGTCAGCTAAATGACTAAATGTAAATGTGAATGTCAATGCCTTGTAGAATTCCACACATAAGAAAGAAAGATACTGGGATGAATAAACAAAATAGGAAATAAAATGTAGAAATGCATGCAATACATAAATAAATATGAATCTCCATATATGAAATAGAACATTTAGATAAGGTGCTACTGAGATATTTTGGTGAGTTCTTTGTTTTTTTGTGGAAGTAGCCCTTCTTAAAAATGCATGAACATTCACTGATAATTGGGCTGTAGTGGAGTCTACAAGGTCTACATTGCCGGACCATGTAGAATCCGGACCTTGTAGACTGACATAATTCTGTGCATAGTTTAGTCTACACAGGCCATATTTCCAATAATCAAAATCTTACTTCATTCATCTTAAACATTCTTGATTTGGGAGATTGGTAGTTCCCATGAAATCTGAAGTTGTTCAAACGACAACAGCGATCCACCTTGAATTAAATCACTGTGTTGGCTGCGTCACAGTCACGAAAGGGGCTACTTAATTCATTAATCCAATCCACTTTATTTATAGAGCACATTTAAAAATAACAAAGTTTACCAAAGTGCTGTACAAGTCCCACAACATAAGATAAAAAAAATTCGAAGGTCAGCCCTACTGCTTTTATATTCCGTTTTATTATGCATGTACACATAGTCATGTATCTTTGTCGTTGTTTTAATGTGGGTAGACACAGTTAGCTCCACCCTTCCCAGTCATGACCAATGAGGTCATGGCATACATTTATCATTAGACTGGCCTCACTAATCTCTAGTGTTGTTATCATTAGACTGGCCTCACTAATCTCTAGTGTTGTTATCATTAGACTGGCCTCACTAATCTCTAGTGTTGTTATCATTAGACTGGCCTCACTAATCTCTATAGTAATAATAATACATTTATTTTATATAGCGCCTTACATAAGGTATCTCAAAGCACTTAACAGACATTGAATTATAGTACATGGACAGACACAGTACATGGACTTCAACGTGTGTAGACACTAACAAAAACAAACTCCGATGAGAAGCGGCACAATGCTTTATAAAAGCAGCACAATGAACACAAATCTGTCAGTGCCGAGTCCGACCTCATCTTAAATAACAAACAGCATTGCTTGTTGTAGTTAACAAAGAGAGGCAGAGTTGATTTAAAAAAAATAAAAAATAAATTAAATCATATATATATATATATATTTTTTTTTTAATCGAATTTTATTTTCATATTCGAATCCCATGCCCATCGAACGAAGCTTCGAAGTATTTAAGACGGCCCTAAGGCACACTAAACTCTACTGGCCACTAGGGCTGCAACGATTAGTCGATTATGAAAAATCGTCGACGAGATATTGTTGCGTCGATTAGTCATTAAAAAAAAATATTATTATTATTATATATATATATATTTTTTTTTGCACTACCTATCTTTGTGAAAGTGGCTTCTCAGCTCTGGTCCAGCCAGCTGAAGACTTCTTAGCTTAACATAACAGACCGACAGTAAGTTTGGGGGAACTAATGGGATAACTGGGGATGTTGTTTGGTCCTGACAAGAGTCTCAAAGCAACTCTGAGGTCATGCTCAATGTCCAATCTGTTCCTCTGCTCGGTCTTCAGCTGGACCAGAGCTGAGAAGCCACTTTCACAAAGATAGGTAATGAAAAAAAAAAAGAAAAAAAGATATATATATATATTTTTTTTAATATAATTGTTTTTCGATTAGTCGACTAATCGAAAAAATAAATCGACAGATTAGTCGACTACCAAAATAGTCATTAGTTGCAGCCCTACTGGCCACACTAAACTCTAGCCTAGTGTGGTTATCATTATCATTAGACTGGGCTCACTGAACCCTATCCATGTGTTATTATTCTACTTGAGCAGCCACACGTACCTCACTTCCCCCCCGTCATCCCCTCCCCCGTGTCTCAGAGATGTTTGAAGATAAACAGGGGGACTTTTATTTTGGAGGAGGCCTACCTTCATGCAGTTCTTTGCGTAGCTTCTCCGCGTCTTCCTGCAGAACGGCCTTCTGGGTGTTGAGCACAGCCACGTACATCTCCAGGTCGGTACGACATGACTTCTCAGCCTCCAGGACATGGTTCAGCTCCTTCACCTGCAAAACAATGTCAGTTTAATGTAAGTAGATATAATGGGCCTCATGTATATCAAGCAAAATACACATTTGTGCGTTCAGTAGAAAGCCATCTGGCTGCATGTTAGCCTAGCTTAGCACAATGAATGGAAGTGGACATGGCCGGTTAGCCTTCGGGAGAGGTGTTAGTTGGACAATGCCTTGTAGGCTAACCGGCCATGTCCGCTTCCATTCATTGTGCTAAGCTAGGCTAACGTGCAGCCAGATAGCTTTCTACTGAACGCACAGAGAGGAAACTGGTGTCTTATCTTCTTGTCTCTCTCTCTGGAGAAGATGGTATACTAAGCTAATTTCCCAAAAATGTTGGCGTGCTCCTTTAAGGCCAGCTATATTGATCCGAGACGGAGCGGATAGACATTAGATGGAAGGTATTACAGTCTGTTGGGTTTGTTTTGAAATGAAAACCTAAGTAATCGTACAGTTTAAATAACAGTGGTAATCTTATCCGTCGGGGGCCAAAAGTTCATCCTCTCGCAACTTTTCTGCCCCGTCGAAACACAGACACAAACATGGCGGGAGCATCGCCCCGGCCCTGTCCGACGAACAGATACTCCTCGTTGAAACATGATTAAAGACAGACGTTGAGGGACAGGCGCTCACCTCGGAGGCCTCCAGGTCCTTCACCCGGTCCTCGGCTGAAGAGAGCTTGGCCTTCAGAGCCGCTATCTCCTGCTCCATGGGCATCACTACTGACCGGAGCTTCTCGGCGTCCTCATGAGCCTTCAGGACAGAGACAAAACACACAAGGACTTAGTCCTCCTGAGCCTTCAGGACAGAGACAAAACACACAAGGACTTAGTCCTCCTGAGCCTTCAGGACAGAGACAAAACACACAAGGACTTAGTCCTCCTGAGCCTTCACGACAGAGACAAAACACACAAGGACTTAGTCCTCCTGAGCCTTCAGGACAGAGACAAAACACACAAGGACTTAGTCCTCGTGAGCCTTCAGGACAGAGACAAAACACACAAGGACTTAGTCCTCGTGAGCCTTCAGGACAGAGACAAAACACACAAGGACTTAGTCCTCCTGAGCCTTCAGGACAGAGACAAAACACACAAGGACTTAGTCCTCGTGAGCCTCCAGGACAGAGACAAAACACACAAGGACTTAGTCCTCCTGAGCCTCCAGGACAGAGACAAAACACCCAAGGACTTAGTCCTCGTGAGCCTTCAGGACAGAGACAAAACACACAAGGACTTAGTCCTCGTGAGCCTTCAGGACAGAGACAAAACACACAAGGACTTAGTCCTCCTGAGCCTCCAGGACAGAGACAAAACACACAAGGACTTAGTCCTCCTGAGCCTTCAGGACAGAGACAAAACACACAAGGACTTAGTCCTCGTGAGCCTTCAGGACAGAGACAAAACACACAAGGACTTAGTCCTCCTGAGCCTTGAGGACAGAGACAAAACACACAAGGACTTAGTCCTCCTGAGCCTTCAGGACAGAGACAAAACACACAAGGACTTAGTCCTCCTGAGCCTTCAGGACAGAGACAAAACACACAAGGACTTAGTCCTCGTGAGCCTTCAGGACAGAGACAAAACACACAAGGACTTAGTCCTCGTGAGCCTTCAGGACAGAGACAAAACACACAAGGACTTAGTCCTCCTGAGCCTCCAGGACAGAGACAAAACACACAAGGACTTAGTCCTCGTGAGCCTTCAGGACAGAGACAAAACACACAAGGACTTAGTCCTCCTGAGCCTCCAGGACAGAGACAAAACACACAAGGACTTAGTCCTCCTGAGCCTTCAGGACAGAGACAAAACACACAAGGACTTAGTCCTCCTGAGCCTTCAGGACAGAGACAAAACACACAAGGACTTAGTCCTCCTGAGCCTCCAGGACAGAGACAAAACACACAAGGACTTAGTCCTCCTGAGCCTCCAGGACAGAGACAAAACACACAAGGACTTAGTCCTCGTGAGCCTTCAGGACAGAGACAAAACACACAAGGACTTAGTCCTCGTGAGCCTTCAGGACAGAGACAAAACACACAAGGACTTAGTCCTCCTGAGCCTCCAGGACAGAGACAAAACACACAAGGACTTAGTCCTCCTGAGCCTTCAGGACAGAGACAAAACACACAAGGACTTAGTCCTCCTGAGCCTTCAGGACAGAGACAAAACACACAAGGACTTAGTCCTCCTGAGCCTTCAGGACAGAGACAAAACACACAAGGACTTAGTCCTCCTGAGCCTTCAGGACAGAGACAAAACACACAAGGACTTAGTCCTCGTGAGCCTTCAGGACAGAGACAAAACACACAAGGACTTAGTCCTCCTGAGCCTTCAGGACAGAGACAAAACACACAAGGACTTAGTCCTCCTGAGCCTTCAGGACAGAGACAAAACACACAAGGACTTAGTCCTCCTGAGCCTTCAGGACAGAGACAAAACACACAAGGACTTAGTCCTCGTGAGCCTTCAGGACAGAGACAAAACACACAAGGACTTAGTCCTCCTGAGCCTCCAGGACAGAGACAAAACACACAAGGACTTAGTCCTCGTGAGCCTTCAGGACAGAGACAAAACACACAAGGACTTAGTCCTCCTGAGCCTCCAGGACAGAGACAAAACACACAAGGACTTAGTCCTCCTGAGCCTTCAGGACAGAGACAAAACACACAAGGACTTAGTCCTCCTGAGCCTTCAGGACAGAGACAAAACACACAAGGACTTAGTCCTCCTGAGCCTTCAGGACAGAGACAAAACACACAAGGACTTAGTCCTCCTGAGCCTTCAGGACAGAGACAAAACACACAAGGACTTAGTCCTCATGAGCCTCCAGGACAGAGACAAAACACACAAGGACTTAGTCCTCCTGAGCCTTCAGGACAGAGACAAAACACACAAGGACTTAGTCCTCATGAGCCTTCAGGACAGAGACAAAACACACAAGGACTTAGTCCTCCTGAGCCTCCAGGACAGAGACAAAACACACAAGGACTTAGTCCTCCTGAGCCTTCAGGACAGAGACAAAACACACAAGGACTTAGTCCTCCTGAGCCTTCAGGACAGAGACAAAACACACAAGGACTTAGTCCTCCTGAGCCTTCAGGACAGAGACAAAACACACAAGGACTTAGTCCTCCTGAGCCTCCAGGACAGAGACAAAACACACAAGGACTTAGTCCTCCTGAGCCTTCAGGACAGAGACAAAACACACAAGGACTTAGTCCTCCTGAGCCTCCAGGACAGAGACAAAACACACAAGGACTTAGTCCTCCTGAGCCTTCAGGACAGAGACAAAACACACAAGGACTTAGTCCTCCTGAGCCTCCAGGACAGAGACAAAACACACAAGGACTTAGTCCTCCTGAGCCTTCAGGACAGAGACAAAACACACAAGGACTTAGTCCTCGTGAGCCTTCAGGACAGAGACAAAACACACAAGGACTTAGTCCTCGTGAGCCTCCAGGACAGAGACAAAACACACAAGGACTTAGTCCTCGTGAGCCTCCAGGACAGAGACAAAACACACAAGGACTTAGTCCTCCTGAGCCTTCAGGACAGAGACAAAACACACAAGGACTTAGTCCTCGTGAGCCTTCAGGACAGAGACAAAACACACAAGGACTTAGTCCTCCTGAGCCTTCAGGACAGAGACAAAACACACAAGGACTTAGTCCTCCTGAGCCTCCAGGACAGAGACAAAACACACAAGGACTTAGTCCTCCTGAGCCTTCAGGACAGAGACAAAACACACAAGGACTTAGTCCTCGTGAGCCTCCAGGACAGAGACAAAACACACAAGGACTTAGTCCTCCTGAGCCTTCAGGACAGAGACAAAACACACAAGGACTTAGTCCTCGTGAGCCTCCAGGACAGAGACAAAACACACAAGGACTTAGTCCTCCTGAGCCTTCAGGACAGAGACAAAACACACAAGGACTTAGTCCTCGTGAGCCTTCAGGACAGAGACAAAACACACAAGGACTTAGTCCTCCTGAGCCTTCAGGACAGAGACAAAACACACAAGGACTTAGTCCTCCTGAGCCTCCAGGACAGAGACAAAACACACAAGGACTTAGTCCTCGTGAGCCTTCAGGACAGAGACAAAACACACAAGGACTTAGTCCTCCTGAGCCTCCAGGACAGAGACAAAACACACAAGGACTTAGTCCTCCTGAGCCTCCAGGACAGAGACAAAACACACAAGGACTTAGTCCTCCTGAGCCTCCAGGACAGAGACAAAACACACAAGGACTTAGTCCTCGTGAGCCTTCAGGACAGAGACAAAACACACAAGGACTTAGTCCTCGTGAGCCTTCAGGACAGAGACAAAACACACAAGGACTTAGTCCTCGTGAGCCTTCAGGACAGAGACAAAACACACAAGGACTTAGTCCTCGTGAGCCTTCAGGACAGAGACAAAACACACAAGGACTTAGTCCTCCTGAGCCTTCAGGACAGAGACAAAACACACAAGGACTTAGTCCTCGTGAGCCTTCAGGACAGAGACAAAACACACAAGGACTTAGTCCTCGTGAGCCTTCAGGACAGAGACAAAACACACAAGGACTTAGTCCTCGTGAGCCTCCAGGACAGAGACAAAACACACAAGGACTTAGTCCTCCTGAGCCTTCAGGACAGAGACAAAACACACAAGGACTTAGTCCTCCTGAGCCTTCAGGACAGAGACAAAACACACAAGGACTTAGTCCTCCTGAGCCTCCAGGACAGAGACAAAACACACAAGGACTTAGTCCTCCTGAGCCTTCAGGACAGAGACAAAACACACAAGGACTTAGTCCTCCTGAGCCTTCAGGACAGAGACAAAACACACAAGGACTTAGTCCTCGTGAGCCTCCAGGACAGAGACAAAACACACAAGGACTTAGTCCTCATGAGCCTCCAGGACAGAGACAAAACACACAAGGACTTAGTCCTCCTGAGCCTTCAGGACAGAGACAAAACACACAAGGACTTAGTCCTCCTGAGCCTTCAGGACAGAGACAAAACACACAAGGACTTAGTCCTCCTGAGCCTCCAGGACAGAGACAAAACACACAAGGACTTAGTCCTCCTGAGCCTTCAGGACAGAGACAAAACACACAAGGACTTAGTCCTCCTGAGCCTTCAGGACAGAGACAAAACACACAAGGACTTAGTCCTCCTGAGCCTTCAGGACAGAGACAAAACACACAAGGACTTAGTCCTCGTGAGCCTTCAGGACAGAGACAAAACACACAAGGACTTAGTCCTCCTGAGCCTTCAGGACAGAGACAAAACACACAAGGACTTAGTCCTCGTGAGCCTTCAGGACAGAGACAAAACACACAAGGACTTAGTCCTCCTGAGCCTCCAGGACAGAGACAAAACACACAAGGACTTAGTCCTCCTGAGCCTTCAGGACAGAGACAAAACACACAAGGACTTAGTCCTCCTGAGCCTTCAGGACAGAGACAAAACACACAAGGACTTAGTCCTCCTGAGCCTCCAGGACAGAGACAAAACACACAAGGACTTAGTCCTCCTGAGCCTTCAGGACAGAGACAAAACACACAAGGACTTAGTCCTCGTGAGCCTCCAGGACAGAGACAAAACACACAAGGACTTAGTCCTCCTGAGCCTTCAGGACAGAGACAAAACACACAAGGACTTAGTCCTCCTGAGCCTTCAGGACAGAGACAAAACACACAAGGACTTAGTCCTCCTGAGCCTTCAGGACAGAGACAAAACACACAAGGACTTAGTCCTCCTGAGCCTTCAGGACAGAGACAAAACACACAAGGACTTAGTCCTCCTGAGCCTTCAGGACAGAGACAAAACACACAAGGACTTAGTCCTCCTGAGCCTCCAGGACAGAGACAAAACACACAAGGACTTAGTCCTCGTGAGCCTTCAGGACAGAGACAAAACACACAAGGACTTAGTCCTCCTGAGCCTTCAGGACAGAGACAAAACACACAAGGACTTAGTCCTCCTGAGCCTTCAGGACAGAGACAAAACACACAAGGACTTAGTCCTCCTGAGCCTTCAGGACAGAGACAAAACACACAAGGACTTAGTCCTCCTGAGCCTCCAGGACAGAGACAAAACACACAAGGACTTAGTCCTCGTGAGCCTTCAGGACAGAGACAAAACACACAAGGACTTAGTCCTCGTGAGCCTCCAGGACAGAGACAAAACACACAAGGACTTAGTCCTCCTGAGCCTCCAGGACAGAGACAAAACACACAAGGACTTAGTCCTCATGAGCCTTCAGGACAGAGACAAAACACACAAGGACTTAGTCCTCGTGAGCCTCCAGGACAGAGACAAAACACACAAGGACTTAGTCCTCGTGAGCCTCCAGGACAGAGACAAAACACACAAGGACTTAGTCCTCCTGAGCCTTCAGGACAGAGACAAAACACACAAGGACTTAGTCCTCCTGAGCCTTCAGGACAGAGACAAAACACACAAGGACTTAGTCCTCATGAGCCTTCAGGACAGAGACAAAACACACAAGGACTTAGTCCTCCTGAGCCTCCAGGACAGAGACAAAACACACAAGGACTTAGTCCTCCTGAGCCTTCAGGACAGAGACAAAACACACAAGGACTTAGTCCTCGTGAGCCTTCAGGACAGAGACAAAACACACAAGGACTTAGTCCTCCTGAGCCTTCAGGACAGAGACAAAACACACAAGGACTTAGTCCTCGTGAGCCTTCAGGACAGAGACAAAACACACAAGGACTTAGTCCTCCTGAGCCTTCAGGACAGAGACAAAACACACAAGGACTTAGTCCTCGTGAGCCTTCAGGACAGAGACAAAACACACAAGGACTTAGTCCTCCTGAGCCTTCAGGACAGAGACAAAACACACAAGGACTTAGTCCTCCTGAGCCTTCAGGACAGAGACAAAACACACAAGGACTTAGTCCTCGTGAGCCTCCAGGACAGAGACAAAACACACAAGGACTTAGTCCTCCTGAGCCTTGAGGACAGAGACAAAACACACAAGGACTTAGTCCTCCTGAGCCTCCAGGACAGAGACAAAACACACAAGGACTTAGTCCTCGTGAGCCTTCAGGACAGAGACAAAACACACAAGGACTTAGTCCTCCTGAGCCTTCACGACAGAGACAAAACACACAAGGACTTAGTCCTCCTGAGCCTTCAGGACAGAGACAAAACACACAAGGACTTAGTCCTCCTGAGCCTTCAGGACAGAGACAAAACACACAAGGACTTAGTCCTCGTGAGCCTTCAGGACAGAGACAAAACACACAAGGACTTAGTCCTCATGAGCCTTCAGGACAGAGACAAAACACACAAGGACTTAGTCCTCCTGAGCCTTCAGGACAGAGACAAAACACACAAGGACTTAGTCCTCGTGAGCCTTCAGGACAGAGACAAAACACACAAGGACTTAGTCCTCGTGAGCCTTCAGGACAGAGACAAAACACACAAGGACTTAGTCCTCCTGAGCCTTCAGGACAGAGACAAAACACACAAGGACTTAGTCCTCCTGAGCCTTCAGGACAGAGACAAAACACACAAGGACTTAGTCCTCCTGAGCCTCCAGGACAGAGACAAAACACACAAGGACTTAGTCCTCCTGAGCCTTCAGGACAGAGACAAAACACACAAGGACTTAGTCCTCCTGAGCCTCCAGGACAGAGACAAAACACACAAGGACTTAGTCCTCCTGAGCCTTCAGGACAGAGACAAAACACACAAGGACTTAGTCCTCCTGAGCCTTCAGGACAGAGACAAAACACACAAGGACTTAGTCCTCGTGAGCCTCCAGGACAGAGACAAAACACACAAGGACTTAGTCCTCATGAGCCTCCAGGACAGAGACAAAACACACAAGGACTTAGTCCTCCTGAGCCTTCAGGACAGAGACAAAACACACAAGGACTTAGTCCTCCTGAGCCTCCAGGACAGAGACAAAACACACAAGGACTTAGTCCTCCTGAGCCTTCAGGACAGAGACAAAACACACAAGGACTTAGTCCTCCTGAGCCTCCAGGACAGAGACAAAACACACAAGGACTTAGTCCTCCTGAGCCTTCAGGACAGAGACAAAACACACAAGGACTTAGTCCTCCTGAGCCTTCAGGACAGAGACAAAACACACAAGGACTTAGTCCTCCTGAGCCTTCAGGACAGAGACAAAACACACAAGGACTTAGTCCTCGTGAGCCTTCAGGACAGAGACAAAACACACAAGGACTTAGTCCTCCTGAGCCTTCAGGACAGAGACAAAACACACAAGGACTTAGTCCTCGTGAGCCTTCAGGACAGAGACAAAACACACAAGGACTTAGTCCTCCTGAGCCTCCAGGACAGAGACAAAACACACAAGGACTTAGTCCTCCTGAGCCTTCAGGACAGAGACAAAACACACAAGGACTTAGTCCTCCTGAGCCTCCAGGACAGAGACAAAACACACAAGGACTTAGTCCTCCTGAGCCTTCAGGACAGAGACAAAACACACAAGGACTTAGTCCTCCTGAGCCTTCAGGACAGAGACAAAACACACAAGGACTTAGTCCTCCTGAGCCTTCAGGACAGAGACAAAACACACAAGGACTTAGTCCTCCTGAGCCTTCAGGACAGAGACAAAACACACAAGGACTTAGTCCTCCTGAGCCTTCAGGACAGAGACAAAACACACAAGGACTTAGTCCTCCTGAGCCTCCAGGACAGAGACAAAACACACAAGGACTTAGTCCTCGTGAGCCTTCAGGACAGAGACAAAACACACAAGGACTTAGTCCTCCTGAGCCTTCAGGACAGAGACAAAACACACAAGGACTTAGTCCTCCTGAGCCTTCAGGACAGAGACAAAACACACAAGGACTTAGTCCTCCTGAGCCTTCAGGACAGAGACAAAACACACAAGGACTTAGTCCTCCTGAGCCTCCAGGACAGAGACAAAACACACAAGGACTTAGTCCTCGTGAGCCTTCAGGACAGAGACAAAACACACAAGGACTTAGTCCTCGTGAGCCTCCAGGACAGAGACAAAACACACAAGGACTTAGTCCTCCTGAGCCTCCAGGACAGAGACAAAACACACAAGGACTTAGTCCTCATGAGCCTTCAGGACAGAGACAAAACACACAAGGACTTAGTCCTCGTGAGCCTCCAGGACAGAGACAAAACACACAAGGACTTAGTCCTCGTGAGCCTCCAGGACAGAGACAAAACACACAAGGACTTAGTCCTCCTGAGCCTTCAGGACAGAGACAAAACACACAAGGACTTAGTCCTCCTGAGCCTTCAGGACAGAGACAAAACACACAAGGACTTAGTCCTCATGAGCCTTCAGGACAGAGACAAAACACACAAGGACTTAGTCCTCCTGAGCCTTCAGGACAGAGACAAAACACCCAAGGACTTAGTCCTCCTGAGCCTCCAGGACAGAGACAAAACACACAAGGACTTAGTCCTCCTGAGCCTTCAGGACAGAGACAAAACACACAAGGACTTAGTCCTCGTGAGCCTTCAGGACAGAGACAAAACACACAAGGACTTAGTCCTCCTGAGCCTTCAGGACAGAGACAAAACACACAAGGACTTAGTCCTCCTGAGCCTCCAGGACAGAGACAAAACACACAAGGACTTAGTCCTCCTGAGCCTTCAGGACAGAGACAAAACACACAAGGACTTAGTCCTCGTGAGCCTTCAGGACAGAGACAAAACACACAAGGACTTAGTCCTCCTGAGCCTTCAGGACAGAGACAAAACACACAAGGACTTAGTCCTCGTGAGCCTTCAGGACAGAGACAAAACACACAAGGACTTAGTCCTCCTGAGCCTTCAGGACAGAGACAAAACACACAAGGACTTAGTCCTTGTGAGCCTCCAGGACAGAGACAAAACACACAAGGACTTAGTCCTCGTGAGCCTCCAGGACAGAGACAAAACACACAAGGACTTAGTCCTCCTGAGCCTTCAGGACAGAGACAAAACACACAAGGACTTAGTCCTCCTGAGCCTCCAGGACAGAGACAAAACACACAAGGACTTAGTCCTCGTGAGCCTCCAGGACAGAGACAAAACACACAAGGACTTAGTCCTCCTGAGCCTTCAGGACAGAGACAAAACACACAAGGACTTAGTCCTCCTGAGCCTCCAGGACAGAGACAAAACACACAAGGACTTAGTCCTCGTGAGCCTTCACGACAGAGACAAAACACACAAGGACTTAGTCCTCCTGAGCCTTCAGGACAGAGACAAAACACACAAGGACTTAGTCCTCCTGAGCCTTCAGGACAGAGACAAAACACACAAGGACTTAGTCCTCCTGAGCCTCCAGGACAGAGACAAAACACACAAGGACTTAGTCCTCGTGAGCCTTCAGGACAGAGACAAAACACACAAGGACTTAGTCCTCCTGAGCCTTCAGGACAGAGACAAAACACACAAGGACTTAGTCCTCCTGAGCCTTCAGGACAGAGACAAAACACACAAGGACTTAGTCCTCCTGAGCCTCCAGGACAGAGACAAAACACACAAGGACTTAGTCCTCGTGAGCCTTCAGGACAGAGACAAAACACACAAGGACTTAGTCCTCCTGAGCCTTCAGGACAGAGACAAAACACACAAGGACTTAGTCCTCCTGAGCCTTCAGGACAGAGACAAAACACACAAGGACTTAGTCCTCCTGAGCCTTCAGGACAGAGACAAAACACACAAGGACTTAGTCCTCCTGAGCCTCCAGGACAGAGACAAAACACACAAGGACTTAGTCCTCCTGAGCCTTCAGGACAGAGACAAAAAACACACAAGGACTTAGTCCTCGTGAGCCTTCAGGACAGAGACAAAACACACAAGGACTTAGTCCTCCTGAGCCTTCAGGACAGAGACAAAACACACAAGGACTTAGTCCTCGTGAGCCTTCAGGACAGAGACAAAACACACAAGGACTTAGTCCTCGTGAGCCTTCAGGACAGAGACAAAACACACAAGGACTTAGTCCTCCTGAGCCTTCAGGACAGAGACAAAACACACAAGGACTTAGTCCTCCTGAGCCTTCAGGACAGAGACAAAACACACAAGGACTTAGTCCTCCTGAGCCTCCAGGACAGAGACAAAACACACAAGGACTTAGTCCTCGTGAGCCTTCAGGACAGAGACAAAACACACAAGGACTTAGTCCTCGTGAGCCTCCAGGACAGAGACAAAACACACAAGGACTTAGTCCTCCTGAGCCTCCAGGACAGAGACAAAACACACAAGGACTTAGTCCTCATGAGCCTTCAGGACAGAGACAAAACACACAAGGACTTAGTCCTCGTGAGCCTCCAGGACAGAGACAAAACACACAAGGACTTAGTCCTCGTGAGCCTCCAGGACAGAGACAAAACACACAAGGACTTAGTCCTCCTGAGCCTTCAGGACAGAGACAAAACACACAAGGACTTAGTCCTCCTGAGCCTTCAGGACAGAGACAAAACACACAAGGACTTAGTCCTCATGAGCCTTCAGGACAGAGACAAAACACACAAGGACTTAGTCCTCCTGAGCCTCCAGGACAGAGACAAAACACACAAGGACTTAGTCCTCCTGAGCCTTCAGGACAGAGACAAAACACACAAGGACTTAGTCCTCGTGAGCCTTCAGGACAGAGACAAAACACACAAGGACTTAGTCCTCCTGAGCCTTCAGGACAGAGACAAAACACACAAGGACTTAGTCCTCGTGAGCCTTCAGGACAGAGACAAAACACACAAGGACTTAGTCCTCCTGAGCCTTCAGGACAGAGACAAAACACACAAGGACTTAGTCCTCGTGAGCCTTCAGGACAGAGACAAAACACACAAGGACTTAGTCCTCCTGAGCCTTCAGGACAGAGACAAAACACACAAGGACTTAGTCCTCCTGAGCCTTCAGGACAGAGACAAAACACACAAGGACTTAGTCCTCGTGAGCCTCCAGGACAGAGACAAAACACACAAGGACTTAGTCCTCCTGAGCCTTGAGGACAGAGACAAAACACACAAGGACTTAGTCCTCCTGAGCCTCCAGGACAGAGACAAAACACACAAGGACTTAGTCCTCGTGAGCCTTCAGGACAGAGACAAAACACACAAGGACTTAGTCCTCCTGAGCCTTCACGACAGAGACAAAACACACAAGGACTTAGTCCTCCTGAGCCTTCAGGACAGAGACAAAACACACAAGGACTTAGTCCTCCTGAGCCTTCAGGACAGAGACAAAACACACAAGGACTTAGTCCTCGTGAGCCTTCAGGACAGAGACAAAACACACAAGGACTTAGTCCTCATGAGCCTTCAGGACAGAGACAAAACACACAAGGACTTAGTCCTCCTGAGCCTTCAGGACAGAGACAAAACACACAAGGACTTAGTCCTCGTGAGCCTTCAGGACAGAGACAAAACACACAAGGACTTAGTCCTCGTGAGCCTTCAGGACAGAGACAAAACACACAAGGACTTAGTCCTCCTGAGCCTTCAGGACAGAGACAAAACACACAAGGACTTAGTCCTCCTGAGCCTTCAGGACAGAGACAAAACACACAAGGACTTAGTCCTCCTGAGCCTCCAGGACAGAGACAAAACACACAAGGACTTAGTCCTCCTGAGCCTTCAGGACAGAGACAAAACACACAAGGACTTAGTCCTCCTGAGCCTCCAGGACAGAGACAAAACACACAAGGACTTAGTCCTCCTGAGCCTTCAGGACAGAGACAAAACACACAAGGACTTAGTCCTCCTGAGCCTTCAGGACAGAGACAAAACACACAAGGACTTAGTCCTCGTGAGCCTCCAGGACAGAGACAAAACACACAAGGACTTAGTCCTCATGAGCCTCCAGGACAGAGACAAAACACACAAGGACTTAGTCCTCCTGAGCCTTCAGGACAGAGACAAAACACACAAGGACTTAGTCCTCCTGAGCCTCCAGGACAGAGACAAAACACACAAGGACTTAGTCCTCCTGAGCCTTCAGGACAGAGACAAAACACACAAGGACTTAGTCCTCCTGAGCCTCCAGGACAGAGACAAAACACACAAGGACTTAGTCCTCCTGAGCCTTCAGGACAGAGACAAAACACACAAGGACTTAGTCCTCCTGAGCCTTCAGGACAGAGACAAAACACACAAGGACTTAGTCCTCCTGAGCCTTCAGGACAGAGACAAAACACACAAGGACTTAGTCCTCGTGAGCCTTCAGGACAGAGACAAAACACACAAGGACTTAGTCCTCCTGAGCCTTCAGGACAGAGACAAAACACACAAGGACTTAGTCCTCGTGAGCCTTCAGGACAGAGACAAAACACACAAGGACTTAGTCCTCCTGAGCCTCCAGGACAGAGACAAAACACACAAGGACTTAGTCCTCCTGAGCCTTCAGGACAGAGACAAAACACACAAGGACTTAGTCCTCCTGAGCCTCCAGGACAGAGACAAAACACACAAGGACTTAGTCCTCCTGAGCCTTCAGGACAGAGACAAAACACACAAGGACTTAGTCCTCCTGAGCCTTCAGGACAGAGACAAAACACACAAGGACTTAGTCCTCCTGAGCCTTCAGGACAGAGACAAAACACACAAGGACTTAGTCCTCCTGAGCCTTCAGGACAGAGACAAAACACACAAGGACTTAGTCCTCCTGAGCCTTCAGGACAGAGACAAAACACACAAGGACTTAGTCCTCCTGAGCCTCCAGGACAGAGACAAAACACACAAGGACTTAGTCCTCGTGAGCCTTCAGGACAGAGACAAAACACACAAGGACTTAGTCCTCCTGAGCCTTCAGGACAGAGACAAAACACACAAGGACTTAGTCCTCCTGAGCCTTCAGGACAGAGACAAAACACACAAGGACTTAGTCCTCCTGAGCCTTCAGGACAGAGACAAAACACACAAGGACTTAGTCCTCCTGAGCCTCCAGGACAGAGACAAAACACACAAGGACTTAGTCCTCGTGAGCCTTCAGGACAGAGACAAAACACACAAGGACTTAGTCCTCGTGAGCCTCCAGGACAGAGACAAAACACACAAGGACTTAGTCCTCCTGAGCCTCCAGGACAGAGACAAAACACACAAGGACTTAGTCCTCATGAGCCTTCAGGACAGAGACAAAACACACAAGGACTTAGTCCTCGTGAGCCTCCAGGACAGAGACAAAACACACAAGGACTTAGTCCTCGTGAGCCTCCAGGACAGAGACAAAACACACAAGGACTTAGTCCTCCTGAGCCTTCAGGACAGAGACAAAACACACAAGGACTTAGTCCTCCTGAGCCTTCAGGACAGAGACAAAACACACAAGGACTTAGTCCTCATGAGCCTTCAGGACAGAGACAAAACACACAAGGACTTAGTCCTCCTGAGCCTTCAGGACAGAGACAAAACACCCAAGGACTTAGTCCTCCTGAGCCTTCAGGACAGAGACAAAACACACAAGGACTTAGTCCTCCTGAGCCTCCAGGACAGAGACAAAACACACAAGGACTTAGTCCTCGTGAGCCTCCAGGACAGAGACAAAACACACAAGGACTTAGTCCTCCTGAGCCTTCAGGACAGAGACAAAACACACAAGGACTTAGTCCTCCTGAGCCTCCAGGACAGAGACAAAACACACAAGGACTTAGTCCTCGTGAGCCTTCACGACAGAGACAAAACACACAAGGACTTAGTCCTCCTGAGCCTTCAGGACAGAGACAAAACACACAAGGACTTAGTCCTCCTGAGCCTTCAGGACAGAGACAAAACACACAAGGACTTAGTCCTCCTGAGCCTCCAGGACAGAGACAAAACACACAAGGACTTAGTCCTCGTGAGCCTTCAGGACAGAGACAAAACACACAAGGACTTAGTCCTCCTGAGCCTTCAGGACAGAGACAAAACACACAAGGACTTAGTCCTCCTGAGCCTTCAGGACAGAGACAAAACACACAAGGACTTAGTCCTCCTGAGCCTCCAGGACAGAGACAAAACACACAAGGACTTAGTCCTCGTGAGCCTTCAGGACAGAGACAAAACACACAAGGACTTAGTCCTCCTGAGCCTTCAGGACAGAGACAAAACACACAAGGACTTAGTCCTCCTGAGCCTTCAGGACAGAGACAAAACACACAAGGACTTAGTCCTCCTGAGCCTTCAGGACAGAGACAAAACACACAAGGACTTAGTCCTCCTGAGCCTCCAGGACAGAGACAAAACACACAAGGACTTAGTCCTCCTGAGCCTTCAGGACAGAGACAAAACACACAAGGACTTAGTCCTCGTGAGCCTTCAGGACAGAGACAAAACACACAAGGACTTAGTCCTCCTGAGCCTTCAGGACAGAGACAAAACACACAAGGACTTAGTCCTCGTGAGCCTTCAGGACAGAGACAAAACACACAAGGACTTAGTCCTCGTGAGCCTTCAGGACAGAGACAAAACACACAAGGACTTAGTCCTCCTGAGCCTTCAGGACAGAGACAAAACACACAAGGACTTAGTCCTCCTGAGCCTTCAGGACAGAGACAAAACACACAAGGACTTAGTCCTCCTGAGCCTTCAGGACAGAGACAAAACACACAAGGACTTAGTCCTCCTGAGCCTTCAGGACAGAGACAAAACACACAAGGACTTAGTCCTCGTGAGCCTTCAGGACAGAGACAAAACACACAAGGACTTAGTCCTCGTGAGCCTCCAGGACAGAGACAAAACACACAAGGACTTAGTCCTCCTGAGCCTTCAGGACAGAGACAAAACACACAAGGACTTAGTCCTCCTGAGCCTTCAGGACAGAGACAAAACACACAAGGACTTAGTCCTCCTGAGCCTTCAGGACAGAGACAAAACACACAAGGACTTAGTCCTCGTGAGCCTCCAGGACAGAGACAAAACACACAAGGACTTAGTCCTCATGAGCCTCCAGGACAGAGACAAAACACACAAGGACTTAGTCCTCCTGAGCCTTCAGGACAGAGACAAAACACACAAGGACTTAGTCCTCCTGAGCCTTCAGGACAGAGACAAAACACACAAGGACTTAGTCCTCGTGAGCCTTCAGGACAGAGACAAAACACACAAGGACTTAGTCCTCCTGAGCCTTCAGGACAGAGACAAAACACACAAGGACTTAGTCCTCCTGAGCCTCCAGGACAGAGACAAAACACACAAGGACTTAGTCCTCCTGAGCCTTCAGGACAGAGACAAAACACACAAGGACTTAGTCCTCGTGAGCCTCCAGGACAGAGACAAAACACACAAGGACTTAGTCCTCGTGAGCCTCCAGGACAGAGACAAAACACACAAGGACTTAGTCCTCCTGAGCCTTCAGGACAGAGACAAAACACACAAGGACTTAGTCCTCGTGAGCCTTCAGGACAGAGACAAAACACACAAGGACTTAGTCCTCCTGAGCCTTCAGGACAGAGACAAAACACACAAGGACTTAGTCCTCCTGAGCCTTCAGGACAGAGACAAAACACACAAGGACTTAGTCCTCGTGAGCCTTCAGGACAGAGACAAAACACACAAGGACTTAGTCAGTGTTTCCCCTAGGATTTCTTTCACGGGGGGTGGACTGGTAGGCCCCCCAAAACTACTAGTGTTTTATTAGCTCACCTTAACTAGGGCCCTATGAAATCAATTTTTTTTTTATCTTTGAAGTATTACAGTAAATAAATAACACTTTGTGGTCTACTCTCTGTAAGTGTTACAGTAAATAAATAACACTTTGTGTGACGACATAATCTTTAACCATGATGTTATATTTATGATATTTAATCCCTTTCCCGGTGAGCTAGCATGACCTGGTTGCAGGGTTAGAAATTAACATTCTTTTTCAAGGGCTTTTTTTGCCCCCCCTTAATTGATTTTCGGGGGCTTTTTTTTGTATTTCGGGGGCACTGAATTTTTATGATAAACGGTAGGGGTGGGACGGTTCACAAAATGGACGGTTTGGTTCGTATCACGATTTTGGGGTCACGGTTTTCAGTTCGATATACGTTAATCTTTATTAAAAAAAATGTAACACTCAAATCTAAACATGCTTCTCATTTATTAAAAATAAAAGGTTTACAGTGTTTACAGCCTTAAATAATGTTTGGCACACAAAGACCGAACTGACTGAAAAATATAGGCTACATTTGTCAAAGTATTAACTTAGTGCAAACAAACAATATGCTCAGCCAGCACTAGACTTTCCTTTCTTTAATTAATATAAACACACAAAAACAATGTCAACCATGTTTAAATTCCCTGATTGTCAGTTCTTAATGGAAAGATTCGTTTTCTGCTTGAAATTATTATGTTTCTGTCTACATTTATTTAGACTAACATTATTTAAATATTGAGTGCAACTGTGGTGGATTACGCAATTCGGTGAGTTGGAACTATCTATGGGTTGGCGCCGGGTCCCCACGGACATTTTAGTGTCACGCACCTACAGCTCAGGCAATGTTATTATCAGCTCCGGTAACGTTAGGACTCGGAGGTGATGGCATGCAGTGGGAAAGCGGCAATAGTCCCGGTTGGAGTTAGTAAAACACAGTTGTATGTTAGCCTTCTTGGATGTTGAATAAACGCCTATCATTGTCTTTAAACACCCCGCCTCTCAGACTCCCATTTCCTCCTCTGCTACAGTAGCTACGGTGACATTTCATTGACTGTACAGTATTAGCTTGCGGGCTGCGTCGGGCTACCATAGTTAAAACGTGCGTTGTGTTTACAAACTGCTATGGCAAGATGTGTGTAGGCCTATGTAATGTTAATGGCTATGTTTTTAAAGTCGTAATGAAGATTGATTTATATTGTGCGTGCCATTTTTACACAAACTGACTAGCACCTGGCTACAGTGCTGCTGCTGCTGCCTGCAGCCAGTGCAGAACACCGGCTCCGCCAAATGAATTTTTTTATTTGCGCGTCATCTGAACCGTACGATACAGACGCTCCATTACCGGATAAATATATATATAATTAGTAAACTGTCGGGGGCATTAAGTGCCCCCCTTAACTGATTTTCGAGGGCATTTTGTCCATTTTCAAGGGCATTATGCCCCAAGCCCCCGTTAATTTCGAACCCTGCCTGGTTGTCATAATACGGATTCCTCACGATTTGGGTTAATATAATAATACCGCTATAATGAGAGCCTCCGACAGACAAGACAAGACAGCGATGTTGGACAGATGTTTGATTGATTGAATTGATTGAAAATGTTATTAACAGATTGCAGAATGGGTACAACACAGTACGGCTCAATACACACATAATTGTTAAGGGGATGCAGACCAGAGAAAGACTTTTGTCTTGTTTACATCAGGGTCCCCCATTTTCAATTCATCATAACATACATGACATACAGATAGACGGTACTGCTACATCTATACCATACCAGATTTACAGATTTTTTCCCCCCAGTGCAGATAGATATCAAGGGTTAAAAATGAGACAACTCACCTTCTTCATGGCGTCCTCCAGGTTCTCCTCTTCCTGTCCCTTGGTGAGACGGCGCCTCAATTCACCCATCTCCCTCTCCACCGCCTCGCGGTACTGGTTCCACTGGGCGCGCTCCTGCTCCAGACGCTGGTGGAACTGCATCTCGTACTCGCACACCGTGTCTGAGAACCAGGGAGACCAGAGACTGTTGAACACTGAGAACCAGAGACTGTTGAACACTGAGAACCAGAGACTGTTGAACACTGAGAACCAGAGACTGTTGAACACTGAGAACCAGAGACTGTTGAACACTGAGAACCAGAGACTGTTGAACACTGAGAACCAGAGACTGTTGAACACTGAGAACCAGAGACTGTTGAACACTGAGAACCAGAGACTGTTGAACACTGAGAACCAGAGACTGTTGAACACTGAGAACCAGAGACTGTTGAACACTGAGAACCAGAGACTGTTGAACACTGAGAACCAGAGACTGTTGAACACTGAGAACCAGAGACTGTTGAAGGTAAACCTTTGTCAATCAAGTTGTAAATGTTTTAATTGATTTTTTTCCTTACTTGTCTTATTGTTATGATTTCATATGCCTTTTTCTTTTTGCTTAATTCTGTATGTACACTCGACGCAACTGTAAATAAAGGTTTGAAATTAAATTAAACACCGTGTCTGAGATCAGAGAGACCAGAGACTGTTAAACACTGTGTCTGAGACAAGAGTGAGACCAGACTGTTAAACACTGTGTCTGAGACAAGAGTGAGACGAGACTGTTAAACACTGTGTCTGAGACAAGAGTGAGACCAGACTGTTAAACACTGTGTCTGAGACAAGAGTGAGACCAGACTGTTAAACACAGTGTCTGAGACAAGAGTGAGACCAGACTGTTAAACACTGTGTCTGAGACAAGAGTGAGACCAGACTGTTAAACACTGTGTCTGAGATCAGAGAGACCAGAGACTGTTAAACACTGTGTCTGAGACAAGAGTGAGACCAGACTGTTAAACACTGTGTCTGAGACAAGAGTGAGACCAGACTGTTAAACACTGTGTCTGAGACAAGAGTGAGACCAGACTGTTAAACACAGTGTCTGAGACAAGAGTGAGACCAGACTGTTAAACACTGTGTCTGAGACAAGAGTGAGACCAGACTGTTAAACACTGTGTCTGAGACAAGAGTGAGACCAGACTGTTAAACACTGTGTCTGAGATCAGAGAGACCAGAGACTGTTAAACACTGTGTCTGAGACAAGAGTGAGACCAGACTGTTAAACACAGTGTCTGAGACAAGAGTGAGACCAGACTGTTAAACACTGTGTCTGAGACAAGAGTGAGACCAGACTGTTAAACACAGTGTCTGAGACAAGAGTGAGACCAGACTGTTAAACACTGTGTCTGAGACAAGAGTGAGACCAGACTGTTAAACACAGTGTCTGAGACAAGAGTGAGACCAGACTGTTAAACACAGTGAAGATGGGAGCTGCTCTCTCTAGATGTTTAATCTCTTGATTCTACTGTGAAGATAGGAGCTGCTCTCTCTAGATGTTTAATCTCTTTGAGTCTACTGTGAAGATAGGAGCTGCTCTCTCTAGATGTTTAATCTCTTTGGGTCTACTGTGAAGATAGGAGCTATTATAGATGTTTAATCTCTTAGATGTGAATACACCCCACATTATATAATCATATTATAATTAATTTGTATATTATATTGAACTATATTTGCAATATATACTATTATATTATGGTACTATATTATCTTGTATATATCATGTACTATATATCTCATATCACATTATATATGTGCTGTATACACCATTATGTACTGCAGGTATACTATACTGTAATGTGTGTACTGTAATGTGTACTATATGTATGTACTATGTATGTATGTAAATGAAAAAACAAAAACAAAAAAAAAGTCTTCAGGGGTAGGGCCCGACAAGCCTAGTGCTTCTCCCTTCAGCCCTTTTCGGACAATGCTGCAATAGCAGCTGGTAAAACTTTGGCGATTTATGGAATGACCGTCGTTATGTGTCCAAAACCCGAAATAAAAAATAACTGAACTGAACCCCACATTGTTATGGTCCTGAAAGTCGGGGATGGGGCCTTCAGCCTTCAGCCGGTGTACCTTTCATGATGGCCTGCAGCGAGGCCACCTCCTCCTGCCACTGGTTGCGGACCTGGTCGATGGCCTCCTGCTTGGTGCTCTCCGTCACCGTGGCTACCTCCTTGATGTTCTCCATCTCCGCCTGGGCCTGGGCTAGCTGGGCCTGGACAAAGCTGAGCTCGGTCTGGGACTCTTCCAGAGACGCCGCCTGCCTCTTCAGCTCATCTGGGGAGGGCCGGGGGGACAACAAGGACCAGAGGAGAGGGGAGATTGGACAAGAGTAAAGATCAGAATATGTCCGGAGAAGCAGACCAACCTGATGAGTCTTTCTAACGATGAAATAACTGTTCAAGTTTTGTTTTATTGGTCACATATAGGGTTGGGCACCGAGAACCGGTTCTAATAGGGCCAAATATATCATGATATCTTTCTTAGTTTTGATGGTAATTTGGTCATTTCGTTTTCCAGAACAAATTACAATGTGATTAAAAAAAAAGTAGGTTGTTGTCTTAAGTCATTCAATTCTCATGGTGTTATTTCATTAGACATTTTCTTTTTAAAGATATTTTTTTATGGCATTTTTCTGCTTTATTGTGGATAGGACAGTTTTGGAGATTGGGAGAGAGAGAGAGAGATGGGGAGGACATGCAGCACAGGTCCTGGGCCGGAGTCGAACCCAGGGCGCTGCGGTTACGCTGAGCGTATATATACATACACGTGGTGCGCCACCCGGGGACGCCCCTATTTTCTTTTACTTTTGTAATACTGTTGCAAGGAACCATTTTTGGATTAACTTGTATGTATATTTTTTACAATATGTATATATATCATGGACAATGGTATAAAAATCCATACCTCTGGAAATGTTTTGGCCCGTATTTTTTTTTGATCAAACTTCAAAGATTAGGAGTACTGACCTAAGATCAGACGATGATCTTGTACACCTCACCATGACTGGCCTCAGATCAGCACTCCTACTTGATAAATACAGGTACAGGTGGTTGCCCTGTTGGGTCTACGTTGAAAACAAGCAGCCGGTATTAACCCTTTAATCGCCGGAGACGCCGAAACTCGTCATTCCCCGCCATGCTCATTCTGCCGAAGACGCCGTAACACGTCTTTGATATCAATATTTAAAAAATCTGTGTGATCGAAATCCTATTTCTCCCCCGGAGACCTGAGATATACTGTAGAGCCCCACTCAACTCTCTAACGGTTCAAGAACGCCATCTGGTTCGGCAGATCGCCCAACAGGAAGTCATCTGTGGATGAAGTGGTGCTCACCCATATTTTGTCCGGGCACTCGCTATCATTAGAGGGACTCCATCTTGACACAGTGAACACCGATCGGTGCAAATAACTCTATAAACAATATGATTTGGACGTATATACTATTATACAACCTGGAAATGGATCGGGTATTTCTACATCCCATAATAGGAATATCTCTGCTCCACGCTCATCGCCCAACGCTATGAGGAAGCTACGGTAAGATTCAGCGGGTTTTTTTAACGTGTTCCATATAAACTGCTCTGATGATCATATCACCCACACTAGATGAATGATATAACGTTGCCCACGGAATTATAAACGACCCCCCGCCCATCCGGTCATCATCAGATCATACGTAGTAACTTCTAGAAGTACATCCAGTTGACATTTTTTATCTCGCACAGATTCCTACCAAACTGTATTTGATCATCAATATAATGCATTTAGGGCTATAAATCAAGTTCTGGAGAAAGCTGCAGAAAACGATAAAAACAGACCGTATTTTAGTATGAATATGTGAATGAAAAAGTATAACATTGCTACACCCTGAACAATAGATATAGGATGTTGAATGGGCCATAATAATGTCAATTTAGCAATACAATTTAAAAAGTTATAGCCCTGCAAAGAAGGGGAA
Source organism: Notolepis coatsorum (assembly GCF_963971535.1). Classification (NCBI taxonomy): domain Eukaryota; kingdom Metazoa; phylum Chordata; class Actinopteri; order Aulopiformes; family Paralepididae; genus Notolepis; species Notolepis coatsorum. Next base: position 1,035,820 of record NW_028174873.1, on the reverse strand, counting down.
CTTCTCCATGTTAAATAGGGCTGGCGAGGGATGGTAAATTATGAATTTAACCCCGGCGATCAAAGGGTTAATACTATGGACTACTTACATTCCTTGGACAGAAAGAGCTCTTTGAGCTTGGCCCGTTTCTGGTTGAACTCCGACTCCAGCTGCTGTTTGAGTTTAATGAACTCTGACCTCTCCTGCTCCAAGGCCGCCACTCGCTGCTGAAGCACACCTGGGTCAGGAAACACAACAATAATACTGCATGAAGCTAAATACCTGGGTCAGAGTCCTCTAGGGCTGTCTTAAATACTTCGAAGCTTCGTTCGATGGGCATGGCATTCGAATATGAAAATAAAATTTGAATATATAAAAAAAAAAAAAAAAAAATTGTGTGCAAAATCAACTCTGTCTCTGTTAACTACAACAAGCAATGCTGTTTGTTATTTAAGATGAGGTCGAACTCGGCACTGACAGATTTGTGTTCATTGTGCTGCTTTTATAAAGCCTCAAATGACGACTTACAATATTTCATGAAAGTGTTTCGTTTGTCTAAGATTTAAAAAGGTTTAAACTTTACAGCACTGACAAAGTTGAACAAAGTGCTGTACAAGTCCCACAACATAAAAACATTTAAATAATATTTTTTTTACAAATATTTATAATTTATTTTATTTTATCTCGAAGCTTCGAATTAAAATCGAATCTCGACCCCGAAGCTTCGAATTCCAAAAGAAAATTCGAAGGTCAGCCCTAGAGTCCTCACAACAACATTACTAAGCGAGACTGGATCAGACCACAACATAATAATATACTACATGAAGCTAGACACTTGGGTTAGACCACACAGCAATATTACATGGATCTAAATACATGGGTCAGACCACATTATCACCACAGGAAGGCACTCCAGTGAGTGATAAAAACTGCTCAACACATCTCAGGAGCAGCCTTCCCCTCCCTACAGGACATAATCTACCCGGATCACCAGGAGAGCACACAGCACACACCCCCAGCACAGACGCTTCGCTACAGGAGTCTGAAATCCAGGGCCCTCATTTATCAATGCCGCGTACTACGGCTGTCTTAAATACTTCGAAGCTTCGTTCGATGGGCATGGGATTAGAACGGGAAAATAAAATTCGAATATACTTTTTTTTCCCTCCCCCCTCCCACCTGCAAAATCTTGCGCCTCCAATGCAACGGACGTCATACACCTCCTTAACTCCACCTCTCTTTGTTAACTACAACAAGCACATGGAGATTCCTCATTAACTCCTCTCCGTGTTGAATACAACGTGCTGCTTTTATAAAGCCTCAAATGACGGCTTACAATATTTCATAAAAGCAAAGTGTTTCGTTTGTCTAAGATTTTAAAAGGTTTAAACTTTACAGCACTGACCATTCTCTATAGTATTTTTAGTTTTACCGGTGTTTGATAAGACACCCAGTCAGCAGCAGTGTCCCGACCCATATAAAAATATGTCATAAAACATGCTTAATTAAGTAGAATTTTACCTTTGTCTCTATTAACTACATATAAATATTTATATAATCGTTTGCTTTATAGACGAAGGTTGCAACATGATTATGTAATGTTGTTGGCTATGTAACGGAGAGCAGCCGCCCAGGCAGCGCAGCTCCCGACTCATTATTTAATTAATTAATCCAATCCAATCCACTATTTATAGAGCACATTTAAAAACAACAAAGTTGACCAAACCAAAGTGCTGTACAAGCCCCACAACATAAGATTTAAAAAAAATAATAAAAAAAAATAATAATAATAATAATAAATGTTGTAGCTGAAGCAGGTATTTAAGTATAATATACTAATATAAGTGGAGTCCGCTACCTGGGACACAAATTACACACACATTCAAGTCCTCTCCACCCTGGGATTCTTCTCAGTGTGAGATTGGAGATCGCTCCATTTCCCAACATCATCAGAGCAATAGAATGTACGCCATGTAGTTGTCAAAGCTCCATCAATCAACAAATTCAGTTATGTGAATAGAAAGAGATTCTACTCTGTCAATGTACAGATAATCTGCAATCCAGATTTCAGTGTTTCCCACAGGATTTTCAGAGACTATGGGGGGTGAACCTCCGACCCTCTCGGGGGGTCCGGGGGCATGCCCCCACCGGAACTTTTTTTGTGTGTACATTTTAAAGTTAATTGATCAATCTGATGCACTTTGAGAGCAAAATAAAGAGGCTAGATCTATGATTAACTTTGTGCTCAAAACACAAAATCGACTAGACTTCCCAATCCTCTCCTCGAAGCACCCCAGCCGTTCAATGTATTTGTTAAATTCCACCACCAGCACACCTGATTCAACTAATAAAGGGCTAGTTAAGTTGAATCAGGTGTGCTGGTGGTGGAATTTAACAAATCCATTGAACGGCTGGGGTGCTTCGAGGAGAGGATTGGGAAGCTCTAGTCTAGTCAATTTAGTGTTTTGAGCAGAAAGTTAATCATAGATCTAGCCTCTTTATTTTGCTCTCAAATTGCACCAGATTGATGCATATAACTTAAAAAAAAATTATAAAAAGTTCCGGGGGGGCATGCCCCGGACCCCCCTAGAGGGGCCAAGGTTCACCCACCAGAGTCTCACAAAATCCTGTGGGAAACACTGACTGGGGTATCTGTAATTAAAATATCACTTAAATGCAGGTGATCTGGGTTATCCACTGAAGCCATAGTTAATGACTGACCAACCCAACAAGAGCACAATTATAATGGGCTCACGCGCACACAAGACTGCATTTATTTTGCAGTAGTAAACGCAAGCGCAAAATAGTGGTTGCGAGTTTGTATTCTCCACTGGGCTGCACAATTTACTTCCGTGACTTGTTCATTTCAGTCATTACAGCTTAATGTCGGGTCAGCTTGTCATTTTATTTCTGTCAATGTGCTGGTTCTGTATAGGACTGCATCAGTCAACACCCTTAGACGCTCCGTCCACTGGAATAGACAACTTCATTGGATTTATTTATTCTCAAAAAAATATTTAAAATCATACGATTAAATATTGTTAATAAAAAAAGCTGAATATATTTTGTGTCATGTTTCCAAATAAGATTGTTCATAACGAAATGCTTTCTAACTTCAATTTGTTCATTAGATGACCTCCGTGATCAATCTCGCTCTCAGTGAAGTTTCTCTTTATAGTTCGCTTATAGCCATATTCCACATTCCACAAACAGGCATGTTCCCATGGGGGTATTTAATTACCATATATGTTTGATTAGGGGCGGTTCTGTATGCAAATACTTAGAATCGTGCACGAGCATAGACAGTAAGACCAATTGGTATTTATTAGGGGTGTAACGATGCATCGATTAATCGAATTGCATCGATTCTAATGTATTCGATTCGATGCATATGTTAGAATCGATTATAATCGAAATAATCTTTTTATATATATATATATATATATATATATATATATATTTTGTGTGTATTGTTTTTATTGACCTATAGTCCATTCATGTGAGTGAATGAGTTCCCCCAGCCACATTTGTGTATTCAAAATGTTTTGGGGAGTTAACTGATGGAATTTTTTTCAAAGATTAATAAAAAAATTATCGAAAATTTATCAAATTAATCGAATCGTGGTCAAATGAAGAGATTTCATGATGCATTGAATCGTTGCCTACTGTATTTATCAACACTGAGTGTGCGTACGTGTCGGTACGACCTGTGCACACACATTTGATAAATCCTGATTTTTCTGTGCGTAGAGACATTCTAAATTCTGTGTGTAGGAACGAAAATAGAACACTTTCTATGCATTATTGATAAATGAGGGCCCAGGCCTACATGACTGACAAACAGTTTCTACCGTACCCACAGGACACCAGCCTTGTCAACAGCTCCCTCAGCAAGCCCCCCCCCCCCCCCCCCTCCCGCCACATCACAGAGTCTGAGGCCTTGTCCAGACTAAAACGATTTTTTTTTGTATCTACTTTTTCTCCCCATTTTTCTATTTTTCTCCCATCCCAATTTCATATTATCCAATTCTTCTCTGCCCTGTCTCGAACGTTGCTAGACCATGCCTCCCACTGGTCGGCTGCAGTGAGGACCAAGCCTTGCATCACGTGTCCCCTCCGGTACACAAGGAGGCAGCTGTCGCATCTTTTCACCTGTACAGCGCGATCTCTCAGCGGCGAGGAGTAACGCGTGGGAGGCTCACGCTGCCCCCGTTGCTTCCTGATTCTGCTGTACAGGCGCACCAACCGACCTGTAGGAGTCGCTGTCCACAACGTCCGATCCCCACCCACCAGCTTTCCCACTGCCAAATGTATTAGTATGAACGACCAGCCAAGCCGGAAGCAACGCCGAGAGCTGGGCTCGAACCCAGCATCTCCTGCGTTAGTGGCGAGCGCCTTGCCCACTGCGCCACTTAGCCGCCAGAAGTACATATTAATATAATTCACCAAATTCCATGGCCGAAAGGGACAGGAAGAAGAAAAAATCTTATATATACCTGCACAGGGGAGGAAATTAGGCCACTTTACTCGCCAAATGCGAGTATTTTTTACATTTGGCGAGTGATTCATGAAGAGCACTCGCCAGTCTGGCGAGTACTAGTAAACAAATCAAAACAAAAAAATTATTCAGCAATCTGCCTATTCGCTCACTGGCCACAAGCCGAACTCTGACTACCCCCTTATGATTCCTCCCATTTGCGCCTCATAATAATCCGACCATAACCAATGAACATCATCGTTGTACAGATGCTCCAATGAACACTCGTTTTCTAGAAGATGTCGCCCATCTGTTTTTTTCAACAAACATGACCATGTTCACGTCTTAAACTCATACTGAGGCCTTAGTTTTGGTTTTAAATTGCATATCATCATTCATTTATTTATTGTCACACAGAGCAGAAGAATTTTGCCAAAACAAACCAATAGTATCCAGCTGCAGAAAGGCAGACCAGCCAATTCTCAGACCCAAATAATTGAATTTTTTTTTGTATCCCAATTTCTCACATTACATTCACCCTGAATGAAAAGTTAACTTCATTCAAGCGAGGCATTGCAATCCTTGACATAAATCATTTGATGTATAATTAAATCAAAGGAAATGCGTTTGGGTCCGAGAGTGTGGCTTGTCTGCCGTTCTGCAGCTGGATACTATTGGTTTGTTTTGGCAAAATTCTTCTGCTCTGTGTGACAATAAATAAATGAATGATATGCAATTTAAAACCAAAACTAAGGCCTCAGTATGAGTTTAAGACGTGAACATGGTCATGTTTGTTGAATAAAAAATAAAAAGTCAAAAAATAAATAAAATAAAGAAATATATATATATTTTCATCGGATCGGGAAAGATCGGTATCGGTAGATACTCAAAATCACATGATCGGGAGCAAAAAAACGTGATCGGGACATCCCTAATCCGATATGGCCGTTTTTTTACACATCGGTATCGGTCCGATATCAAGATAGGGCAGATATGGGCAGATATTATTTTTTTTTTTTTTTTTACATGTTTTGGCCTTAAATAGTTTAAAAATATCAGTCATTTCTGAAAATAAGTTACAAAAGTAAAATAATTATGCGTTTTGGAAAATAGCTCTTTATTTGATTATCATAAAAAAGTGTTTTATATACAGAGATATCGACATCGGTAAATATCGGTATCGGCCAGAACAGCAATATTAATATCGGTTATCGGTATCGGCCACAATTTTCACATCGGTGCATCACTACTAGCGTGGCACTGTGTCCAAAAGGCTGACTCGTAGAGAAGTGAAAAGCATCCGTTCGTGCAACAAGTGAGGACGGAGCTAGCGCTACGATGAGCACAGGTTCCATGGAAGACTGCCAGATTGTTTTTCTGAGAATTGTTTTTTTTGTTGTTTTTTTTACCCGTCGTCTATTGTCGCCTTTGTGAATGTCGGCACACACACAGACTACTGGGTTATTGGTTCAGACCACCCACCAACTAACCAGCCATGCAACAATGATTCTGAGTCTGGTTGTTCCTCATTCCAGTGAACTGGCAATTTGGGGGTTGGGGGGGGGGGGGGGGGCGTGGCCCATCACAAAAATGTTCTCCAAGTAACACGACATGGATTCACTCATGTCATATTCACAAAACCTAGTCAGCACCTCTTGACTTCCATTTGCTACATTCTCACCAAATCCTAAGCAGGCCGGTCGAAGGAGGGAGGGATGAATGGCGTTGCTTTGAGCGTTTAGCCGATCATAGGAGTGCCTAACGGTAAACATCACGACAGTCAGTAACAAAGGGTGTGTTTGTATATCAGCACCCTGAGTGCACTCTCTGACACACACTGGACCGTTGGTGAATTCAGACCTCTATCAGATTTCCCACTTGTAAAATTCAGAGCATCATCCTCTCTCTCTCTCGAGCGCTTAGAGCTCTGGCCAGGCCAGTAGGAACAGCAGCACGGTGCGCTAATCTTTTACAACGCTTGTTAATTATATCAAGCAGATAAGATAAAATAAATATTCCTTTATTTTGAAATTTGGGCTTACAGGGGGGGGGGGCACAGGTATGGGCAGGGTAATAGTAGAAACACTATAAATAAATATAGGCAATAGAATTGTATCTGAAAAAATGAATGAGGGAAAATAAACAGTGTAAACGATATAATTAACTCTGAATATAAAGATACGAGAAGAAAAACAAACAACCTGGCTAAACCTGACGAAATAATGTGTTTTTGTCAGATCATATGTCACGGTTTCTTTATTAGCATGACGGCGCGAGGGGAGTTAGGAGCTTTAACGGGTGTGTAGCTAACTGACAACTGTATTGACATGTGTCATCATCTTCCCCCGTCACGTCTGTTACCCGAGCCGTTCATGAATCCCTCTGGCTGTTCCAATGGTTGTGTAATAATGTTCTTTATTTTAATCGGAGCGTCGGAGTGAATATACTAATGATGCACCCAATGTCTCTCTGGTGGACATTCTATTAGGTCAGAGTAGTGTTGTCAAAAATATCGAAAAACATACATATCGATTCTGAATATTTAAAACGGTTTCAATACTCATTTCCCGAAATATCGATATTTAATTATTAATAAAAAAAATAAAAAAGTGTATAAGGAAGTTGCATTGTTCATTTCAATACCTGTAATAGTACAGTAGTCCACACACGTGTGCATTCAGTTAAGTTGGAATATGACTGTTATACAAACAGTTCAGTTTGTCAGGTACATGCAACACAGATTACAGTGTTTACATCTGTCTGCTTGAGAAAATACCATGTTCTGCAATAAAAATTATTGAAGTGAGATGAACAGTTATTTTTAAATGTGTGATCTAAAGATAAACAAAGGGTTTTAAAAGTGTTATATTTATCTTCTCTTATAGTACCAGAGAGAAGCTGAGGAGAATCAACCAGCAACAAAAGCAAAATAAAAAAGAAATGTAAGGAAAGAAAAAAATATATATATATTTTTTTTTACATTTTAAGATTGAACCTTTTTCCCAGTGGTATCGAAAATGGTATAGAATTAGTGATGCACGATATATCGGCCACCGATATAATATCGGCCGATATGGCCGTTTTTTTACACATCGGTATCGGTCCGATATCAAGATAGGGCCGATATTTATTTAAAAAAAAAAAAAAAAAAAAAAAAAACTTTTTTTAATTCTTTTTTTTTTTTTTTATCTTTTTTTTCTTCTTTTTACATGTTTTGGCCTTAAATAGTTTCAAAATATCAGTAATTTCTGAAAATAAGTTACAAAAGTAAAAAAAATTATGCGTTTTGGAAAATAGCTCTTTATTTGATTATCATAAAGTGTTTTCTATACAGAGATATCGACATCGGTAAATATCGGTATCGGCCAGAACAGCAATATTAATATCGGTTATCGGTATCGGCCACAATTTTCACATCGGTGCATCACTATATAGAATATCGATACTTTTCAAGGTATCGTATCGAAGTTCGAAATTCCAGTATCGTGACAACACTAGGTCAGAGACACGCCGGACGCTGAAGAGCCCCGAAGCCAACCGGACCGTCCAGAACCAGCTGCACCTCCTGCTCTGACCACCAAGTCTTTATCTTTCCCATATGGGTTTGACTATATAGGCTAATCACTTTTATTACATTTCCCATGATTATCATTTTGTTAAATAATATCAGTTTCACAACAAACAGGTGTGGGGGTTAACGTCAGGTGTGTGGGCTAACGTCAGGTGTGTGGGCTAACGTCAGGTGTGTGGTCAGGTGTGTGGGTTAACGTCAGGTATGTGGGCTAACGTCAGGTGTGTGGGCTAACGTCAGGTGTGTGGTCAGGTGTGTGGGTTAACGTCAGGTATGTGGGCTAACGTCAGGTGTGTGGGTTAACGTCAGGTGTGTGGGTTAACGTCAGGTGTGTGGGTTAACGTCAGGTGTGTGGGCTAACGTCAGGTGTGTGGGCTAACGTCAGGTGTGGGGGTTAACGTCAGGTGTGTGGGTTAACGTCAGGTGTGGGGGCTAACGTCAGGTGTGTGGGCTAACGTCAGGTGTGTGGGCTAACGTCAGGTGTGTGGGTTAACGTCAGGTGTGGGGGTTAACGTCAGGTGTGTGGGCTAACGTCAGGTGTGTGGGTTAACGTCAGGTGTGTGGGCTAACGTCAGGTGTGTGGGCTAACGTCAGGTGTGTGGGCTAACGTCAGGTGTGGGGGCTAACGTCAGGTGTGGGGGCTAACGTCAGGTGTGGGGGCTAACGTCAGGTGTGTGTGGGTTAACATCAGGTGTGTGGGCTAACGTCAGGTGTGTGGGTTAACGTCAGGTGTGGGGGTTAACGTCAGGTGTGTGGGCTAACGTCAGGTGTGTGTGGGCTAACGTCAGGTGTGTGTGGGCTAACGTCAGGTGTGTGTGGGCTAACGTCAGGTGTGTGTGGGCTAACGTCAGGTGTGTGGGCTAACGTCAGGTGTGTGGGTTAACGTCAGGTGTGGGGGCTAACGTCAGGTGTGTGGGTTAACGTCAGGTGTGTGGGTTAACGTCAGGTGTGGGGGCTAACGTCAGGTGTGTGTGGGCTAACGTCAGGTGTGTGGGCTAACGTCAGGTGTGTGGGCTAACGTCAGGTGTGTGGGTTAACGTCAGGTGTGTGTGGGCTAACGTCAGGTGTGTGGGTTAACGTCAGGTGTGTGGGCTAACGTCAGGTGTGTGGGTTAACGTCAGGTGTGTGGGCTAACGTCAGGTGTGTGGTCAGGTGTGTGGGCTAACGTCAGGTGTGTGGGCTAACGTCAGGTGTGTGGGTTAAAGTCAGGTGTGTGGGTTAACGTCAGGTATGTGGGCTAACGTCAGGTGTGTGGGCTAACGTCAGGTGTGTGGGCTAACGTCAGGTGTGGGGGCTAACGGCAGGTGTGTGGGCTAACGTCAGGTGTGTGGGCTAACGTCAGGTGTGTGGGCTAACGTCAGGTGTGTGGGCTAACGTCAGGTGTGGGGGCTAACGTCAGGTGTGTGGGCTAACGTCAGGTGTGTGGGTTAACGTCAGGTGTGTGGGCTAACGTCAGGTGTGTGGTCAGGTGTGTGGGCTAACGTCAGGTGTGTGGGCTAACGTCAGGTGTGTGGGTTAAAGTCAGGTGTGTGGGTTAACGTCAGGTATGTGGGCTAACGTCAGGTGTGTGGGCTAACGTCAGGTGTGTGGGCTAACGTCAGGTGTGGGGGCTAACGGCAGGTGTGTGGGCTAACGTCAGGTGTGTGGGCTAACGTCAGGTGTGGGGGCTAACGGCAGGTGTGTGGGCTAACGTCAGGTGTGTGGGCTAACGTCAGGTGTGTGGGCTAACATCAGGTGTGTGGGCTAACGTCAGGTGTGTGGGTTAACGTCAGGTGTGTGGGCTAACGTCAGGTGTGTGTGGGCTAACGTCAGGTGTGTGGGCTAACGTCAGGTGTGTGGGCTAACGTCAGGTGTGTGGGCTAACGTCAGGTGTGGGGGCTAACGGCAGGTGTGTGGGCTAACGTCAGGTGTGTGGGCTAACGTCAGGTGTGTGGGCTAACGTCAGGTGTGTGGGCTAACGTCAGGTGTGTGGGCTAACGTCAGGTGTGTGGGCTAACGTCAGGTGTGTGGGCTAACGTCAGGTGTGTGGGTTAACGTCAGGTGTGTGGGGTTAACGTCAGGTGTGTGGGTTAACGTCAGGTGTGTGGGGTTAACGTCAGGTGTGTGGGTTAACGTCAGGTGTGTGGGCTAACGTCAGGTGTGGGGGCTAATGTCAGGTGTGTGGGCTAACGTCAGGTGTGGGGGCTAACGTCAGGTGTGGGGGCTAACGTCAGGTGTGGGGGCTAACGTCAGGTGTGGGGGCTAACGTCAGGTGTGGGGGCTAACGTCAGGTGTGTGGTATACTGGGTGACGGTAAGGTGTGTGGTCTAGTGAGTCTATAATGAATTAATCAATATTCAAGTGGCATGCCACCTTGTGGCCCATGATCACACATGTGATTAAAGGATCTATAATATACCCTCTCCACTGTTAAAATCCGCTTCCAGCAGCACTGGTCAGTGGTCAGACATATATAGCCTATAAACTGTGCTGGCTCTCATGACCCACGTTGTCTGCCAAGGTAGTTTAAGCCCAACTTACTTGTTGTTTGTTTTCAATATAAAACATTTGAAAACATGCACAGAAAGCATAATTGAGACTGAGGCGTTCCAGCCTTCACAGTTATAGATTGCTGCTCTCTAATCACTATCTGTGTTGGAATGAGCCAATTCTGCATACTGTATGAGATACAGTAGGTAGTGGTACCAGCTCCAACGATACAAACTGAAGCATCCCTGCTGCGGCTCACGGTCATATGATTGGGGGTCTGCCATTCTCTGTCTGTCATTCTTCTCTCTGAACTACCAATTCAAAATCGATTAGCACATTTCAAAGATCTATTATTCTTTTTTTGCCTTGCTTTGTTATTGCACAAGACTACCAGCCAGATTGCATATTATGTTTCATATTGAGTGGACTAAACTGAAAAATAAATCTTACTCAAGAAGGTTTACATCGAGTAAATGGTTACATTTGATTCAGTGTGGTTTTTCTTTTTCTTTGAGATCTATTAAAGTGTCAACTGGGAAAAGTTACTTTACATAGCAATCTAGAATCAAATCTATGCAGGTATTGAATCGAGAATCTTTTATTTTTTTTATCAAATCGTGACCCCCCAAGAATCGAAATCTAAATCGTGCGGTTTCCGAATCGCTGCACCTCATCCGAGTTTATGACATGTCATGTCATGACAACCTTTTATTAGCAGTCATAAAAAACCCGGTCAGTAGTACATAATAGTCTTCCCGTTTCTGTATGCACGTTGTTGACATGAGATTAGATCAACCACTTAGACTCTCTGCAGGCCTTAGATCACTTCATTTATAAACTCATCATCATGTTGGACTAGGAGGACTATCACAACACAGACAGGACGGACCTGTGTCTCCCAATATCTCGTGATGACATATTGGGAGACACGGGCCTGATTGAATTGATTGATTGAAAACTTTATTTAACAGATTGCAGAATGGGTACAATACAGTACGGCTCAATAAACAATTGTTAAGGGGATGCAGACCAGAGAAAGACTTTCGTCTTGTTTACATCAGGGTCCCCCATTTTCAATTCATCTGGACATATATGACATACAGATAGACAGTACTGCTACATCTATACATTTATGACATACCAGATCTACAAATACAGTACTGTACAGTACACATTTGACGAAGAAACTGTACATGGGAGGAGGTTAGGTGGAGTACTGCTACATCTATACATTTATGATGACTATTGTGTGATGATAGTCTTAAAGTCCAACATGATGATGAGCTGGATTACAGCCGGACTATGATTAATAAAGGCCTGTCAGCCTAGCATCATCATCATCATCATCATCTGCATACTATGATGAATTGAAAATGGGAGACCCTGATGTAAACAAGACGAAAGTCTTTCTCTGGTCTGCATCCCCTTAACAATTGTGTGTATTGACTTTGAGCCCTACTGTATTGTACCCGTTCTGCAACCTGTTAATAAAATGTTCAATCAATCAATCAGCTAGCTAGCACCAGTAACAAGTGGAAAACAAGCTACCGTGAACAGTGCGCATTATAATAACATGTCATCATTAATGTGGTGGTTGTTGTTGTTGTTGTTCTGCAATAACAACATGTCGTGCGACATTCCCCTGTGACGTTAACAACAACACTGCAACACAGTCACGTTATAATAATAAGGACAATAATAATAAACTCATCTAGTAGCAATAAGAGAGAAGTGTAAAATATGAAGCAGCCAGTGACACGTCGGCTAACGGTGATGCTATAGGGGGTTAGCCTGGTTAGCTTCTTATATGAGGCCGCTGTTGGCTGAGAACAGAACAGCGGCTCCGCATCACAACAAGAAGGGAAGAGAAGACATGTTGTTTACCGTCATCATGAGAGGGAGGAGATCCCGAGGCCTGCTCGGCCATGATGATGTCGGCAGTGTTTGGTGGCAGTAAGCAGTGCGGAGGTGGATAAAGAAGCTAGGAGCGTCCTGTGAGAAACATGACGACCGGAGTCAAGTCCACCCTGACGGCACAATCAGTGGCACTTCCGAGCTGCACGTTTCAAAATAAAGGTCTTCTGACAGCAGAATCAGTGGCACTTCCGCACTATTCGCGTTTCAAAATAAAGGTCTCCACCACAAAATAATAGGCTACTGAATGAATGAATGAATGAATGAATGAATGAATGAATGAATGAATGAATGAATGAATGAATGAATGAATGAATGAATGAATGAATGTATTAACAGATTGCAGAATGGGTACAATACAGTACGGCTCATTACACACAATTGTTAAGGGGATGCAGACCAGAGAAAGACATTTGTCTTGTTTACATCAGGGTCCCCCATTTTCAATTCATATAGACATTTATGACATACACAACATACATGACATCATGACATTTATGGCATAGGGACATACATGACATACAGGTATATAGTACTGTTACATTTGTGACATATACGATATGCAAATATATAGTACTGTTACCCATAGATCCTGACAGAGTATGATGGGGAGGGGACTGTACATTAGGAGGGGGTGGGTGGGTGGGAGAAAAATATACATACGGTGGGGAGAGAATATATACATACGGTGGGGAGGAGACTGTACATAGGAGGGGGTGGGTGGGTGGGAGAGAAATATACATAAGGTGGGGAGAGAATATATGTCAGTGATGTCAGTTTTTATGAATGAATGTTGTATGGTCCGTTTTGTGTTTGTTTTATGTTAGGACTACAGGTGGAAATTAGCCCTGTGCTATTCCCGGCATATTTACGTCTTTATCATGCTGTAAATGGTAAATGGCTGCTTTTTTATATAGCGCTTTTATCCAAAGCGCTTTACAATTTGTTACTCAAATTTTTTTACCCATTCACTCACACATTCACACACCGACAGCGGAGGCGACCATGCAAGGTGCCAACCTGCTCATCGGGAGCAATTAGGGGTTAAGTGTCTTGCTCAAGGACACATCGACACGCTGTCCGGGAGGAGCGGGAATCGAACCGGGAACCTCCGGATTGCCAGACGACTGCTCTACCTCCTGGGCCACTGTCGCCCCATGCTGTGATGTTATGCATACACTCATGTAAATGATGTTCATTCATTTGCATTGTCCTTAATAAACAAATCTTCTATCTTCTAACTCTTCACTGATTACTGATAGGGATGTTCGATATTTTTTTTCTTTTTACCAATATCCGATATACCGATATTGTCCAACTCTTAATTTCCGATAGCGATATCAACCGATACCGATATATATGCGGGTTTGCGGTAAAATAAGAATTTGTTCTTACTTGCTTGCCTGGGTAAATAAAGGTTAAATAAAAGTTAATTTGATTTTTTTATAATTTTTTTTTGAAAACCGAGACAGATATTTTCCGATATTACATTTTAATGGCAATATCGGCCGATAATATCGGACATCTCTAATTGAAAATGTTATTAACAGATTGCAGAATGGGTACAATACAGTACGGCTCAATACACTACAATTGTTAAGGGGTTGCAGACCAGAGAAAGACTTTCGTCTTGTTTACATCAGGGTCCCCATTTTCAATTCATCATAGTGACATTTATGACATACATGACATACAGATAGACAGTACTGTTACATCTAGACATTTATGACATACCAGATCTACAAATATACAGTACTGTTTATGAGTACAAAAAATTTCTAAAAAAGAGAGTATATACATTTGAGGGGGGTTAGAAACTGTACATTGGAGGAGGTTGGGTAGGTGGGGGGGGGGGGGGGTAGGCGGGGGGTAACTGTACATTGGAGGGGGTTGGGTTTGGACATTTACAGGGGCCAGTTTCGAATTGCAGTCTCCCGTAGGTGCACCTTGAGAGTGGTTTTAAAAGTGATTCACATTCCTTTACAGCTTTGGGTAGGGCGTTCCACATTGATGTGGCATAATTGCGAAACGTGTTTAGTCCCTTGTTTGAGCCGAATCTGGGTTTAACATGATTTGTGGAGCTCCCTCTGGTGTTGTGATCGTGGTATTCACTGACCTTTGGGAAGTATTTTGACATGTACATGGGTACCTTGGTCGTGTAGTGTATCTTGTAGACCAGGCCCATTGCAAGTTGCTGTACTCTGTCGTCTAATCTAAGCCATCCTAGGTTGTCAAAGTGGGCAGGGGTGAGGTGGGTTCTAGGAGTAAGGTCAAGCAGTAGTCTGACCAGTTTGTTTTGGTACCATGAGGTGCAAGCATAGTCGTAGTACCCTTGAATGAGTGCTCCTGCCAGAGTCTTCAGGGTATTCTTGTTTACCAGAGAGGAGATCCGGTACAAGAATCTAGAATCTGACTTTTTTTTATTACATTTGATGCCATTTTGTCACAGGAAAGATTTGCCTCTATAGGATGGAACCCAGGTAGGTAATTTCATCTTTCCTTGTGACAATATTGTCACCCACTCACAGACTGAAGCGGGGAGGTTTGTAATCATGTTTTTAAACTGTCCATATGATGGTGTGGTATTGATTTTTAACGAGGGTTGAAGATCATTCCAAGATCAGTCTGCACTCTGGGGACAAACCAGTCATAACATGTGGGTCTGTGGTAACAATATAGCAACATTGTGATATAAAATGGTAATTTTATTTTGCTTCTCTGCCAGAGAGCACCAACCCACTTCATCATATAGGATGCAGTGGTGAGTACCATGTCTATCACTAGTAATACATCTGAGAGTAGAAGGATAGACAGTGTCTCTAGAGGTTTCAGAGTGCAGGAAGGAGCTGCATGTTTTATTTTTTATTTTTATCACATCGCTATGATCCAAGACAGATATAGGAAAAACTGCTTCAACGACCCACTTTCTACTAATCATTGGGAAGATGGTTCTGTCCCTGTGTACAACAAGCCACTTTGGGCCGAATTTACTGGCAAGATTGTCTGTATGGTATTTAATTTAAATTTCTCCTCAAGCCAGATGCCAAGATGTATTCTGTTACTCTTTCGATGTCAGACCCATTCATAGTCAATATATACAAATCATTGTAAACAATATCTCTATCTCTAGAGTGAATGAATGAATGAATGAATGAATGAATGAATGAATGAATGAATGAATGAATGAATGAATGAATGAATGAATGAATGAATGAATGAATGAATGCATGAATGAACAAACGAACCAACGAAAGAATGAATGAATGAACGAATGAATTAATGAAAACCTTATTAACAGATTGCAGAATGGGTACAATACAGTACGGCTCAATACACACAATTGTTAAGGGGATGCAGACCAGAGAAAGACGTTTGTCTTGTTTACATCAGGGTCCCCCATTTTCAATTCATAGTGAGAACATCATGCATTTTGTTTTGCTTGCATCGTCTCATTCACCAAGGACTTACGACAAAAAGGGCTTTCTCTTAGGGCCATTTGAGACCTTTTCGGTACGATTTTGGGATTCACCAACTGTCCCAATAAAACATATATAATTAATATTATATTATAATATATTGTCTATATTCATGTCTTGCCCGAAAAGG
>NW_028174873.1:889804-1014804 GCF_963971535.1 Notolepis coatsorum | reverse complement strand
TTTCTGCTTCGTGGAGTTGCGAAGCCAGGTCTTCAACCTCCGGAGTCCGCTGAAACTCCTCTCAGCTTCAGCAGAGGATGTGGGAACAACCAGCAACAGCCTCACAAGGACTTCCACCTGATCAAAAAGACCTCTGACTTCAGGCAACATGCCTCTCAGGATGTCTGCAGCTTCTGTGCTTGATGCATAGGTGTTATTTGATTTGAACATGGCTAGCTGAACATCCAGCATCCTCCTGTTCATCTCTGGATACTTGTCCACAATGTCATCACTTTCTCCCCTAATAAGCACACCCTCCAACTTCTGAAGCACTTCAAAGCTTCTTTGATTAAACCGCTCTCGGAATTGCAGATCTGCTGTATCCAGTATTTTGAAGAACTCCCCTCTGAAGAAGTCCACAGAAGTTGCTGGGACATGTGCTGCAGCTTCACCAGTTAGACGTTTTGGAGGGTTGCGGATATGTGGCATTTCCATCGGATCGATGTTTAGTGAGGTGACCAGCTTTGCTGTGTTGTCAAATATCTGTGAATGAATGAAAACTTTATTTAACAGATTGCAGAATGGGTACAATACAGTACGGCTCAATACACACAATTGTTAAGGGGATGCAGACCAGAGAAAGACTTTCGTCTTGTTTACATCAGGGTCCCCCATTTTCTATTCTTAATGACATTTATGACATAGGATAGGGACATACATATATAGTACTGTTACATTTGTGACATATACCTGTTGGAATCTTTCCTCTGTTTGTTTCTTGTGGAGAGCTGTCTTGACACACATCTACTGCAGCCTGCATCCCTGTGATTGTGGTGGTTCGCCTTTGCAAGGATTTGTTGAGGCATTCCATTTCCTCAAGAACCTCCAAAGCAAGATGGAGTCCCAGAACTGTGTTTCCTTTCTGGAATCTGTCAAGCAGACCATTTGCCTTTGTAGCTGATTCAGAGCCAGTTGAAGCCATCTCTTCCAAGCTGAGTAACACTGCCGCATACTGACTGAGGACTGCATGCACTGCTGCGACTCGCACAGTCCACCGTGTAGGACACATCGGCTTCAGTGTGGTGAAGGATCCATGTGAAGATGTGGCAATGTTGCTGAAGATGTTCTTGAACTTGCCTGAAAGTCCAAACAGACGGACCCAATTCATGGACCCATTGCAGAGCATCACGGACTACAGATGAAGCTGTCCAAGTTGCCTGTGTTATCAAATTAACACAGTGAGGACCACAGTGTACGTACAGAGCCAGTGGCTGTGCTTGTGAAATATAGGCTTGTGCACCAGAATATTTCCCGGACATGTTTGCTGCTCCATCATAATATTCCCCGGAGCCCATCAAGAGACAAATCGAGACGAAGCAGCACATCTTTGGCTACGTTTGCTAGGTTTTGTCCAGTTGTGAGCGACACTTCATATAAACCAACAAATTTGTCATGGGGAAAAAGGTTGTGGTCAACATAGCGAAGACAGATTGATTCCTGTTTGGTCCCAGTCAGTGGTGCAGTCGTAATATGGGCCAAGGCCAAACGCCACGTGCACGCGCACGCGCATACATGTTCCCTCGGTTGCGCACAGAACAGATGATACAACTTGTCTCATCCTTCCAGTCGGGAGATCAAGCAACCCCCCACCTACAAGGCTTGTATTTTGGTTGTCGGTATCCTATTATTATGCAAAGTCTAGGTGATAAGTGCCGGCCGGGGTATACGGCGCGACAAGTCATTTTTGTGTCGACGTGCCGTATACCCCGGCCGGCACTTATCACCTAGACTTTGCATAATAATAGGATGCGCGCACTTCTGCCTCAGTGACGTAGCCTAAACGGCGTTTAACCGCGTTTGACCACCACTGCATGCCTGGTCCCAGTGATGTCCTGTGTTCCATCAATAATGATGGAGTATTGCAACTGTGGTTGTGCTCTGATTTCAGTGGCTATATCTCTAATGATGGATTTTCCCATTATGTTCAACATTTCATTTTGGATTTTGGGGCTTGTGTAATCTTGAGCACGTGAATTAAGCCACTTGAACAACTTGGAGTCATCATCTGATCTCATCCTGAGTAACTGAGAGAGATTTCCTTGATCTGATTCATGGCCTCTGAGAGCCAGACCTTGTCTGCCCAGGAATTGCACACTGCTCATGATCTTCTTCAAGCATGACATGGCATTTTGCTGTGATGCTGCCAATGCACTAGAAAGCTGAGCATTAATAGGATTGGGTTTCTGACAATGTGTAGTAACTGCAAGCTTATGAGACTTGCTGTTTTTTGTATGATCTGTAAATCTCTCCACAGCCTTTTTCCAGTTTCTGAATCCAGCAGAAACAAATGCTGGATCAGTGTATTTCGCCAGGGTAGACTTCTCACGTTGAAATGCTTTTGCACAATAAAAGCACAGGACTCCACTGTGTGTATGACTGTAGTGAATCCAAGAAAATGCTTTAAACCATTTCTCTTGGAAACGTAGCGTTTTGTTTGCCAGTTTTTGACCTGGTATTTCTTTTGGATTGGGCTGATAATTGATATGGCTCAGTTATCGATAGGTTATGTATATAACCTAGTTATATGAGTACTGGCTGAGCGTCCCGCTCTATAAGCCTATCGAGATACCCCTTATCTCCTGTACCTATTGTACTCCATCACGAAAACAACTTGTACACCCACACCTGACCGGGTCCCGCCTCTATGGAGGCGTAGCCTATAAGACCATGACCATGGTCACCAACACACCCTTCCTCGCCAAAATCCCGTTCCAGTAAAAGATCCCTCAAAAGGGAACTCAGGGCCGCTTAAGAGCGGGACGCTCAGCCAGTACTCATATAACTAGGTTATATACATAACCTATCGTTATATATTCGTACTTGGCTTATCGCGTCCCGCTCTATAAGCCTATCGAGATATGGGTTAGAGCGGACGCGAGGCCCGACAGATGTACCCCCTGAGGACCCGTAAGCCCACATCAAGGGGTTCGGGGAGCCCTGTCACCCCATCCTTCCTAATGAAGGGGGGGCGCAGTCAACTCCACCCGAGTGCGAGCAAGAGGGACCTAGAACCCCTTGAACACACAGCACAGGCGGAACCAAGTGTGACCTAACACACTGTGGCCCATACCCACACACTCCTGCTACCCTACCAAAGGACGGGAAGCAGGAAAGGCCACAGACCCCAGAACCGCCTGGGAGACAGAACCCCCGGTCATGTCCATGAGGTAAAACCTTACACAGGGGCCCGGGGAGGACCATGAAGCTGCAGCACAGATGGCCTCCACCGATGCCCCACCCAGGAGAGCGGCAGAGGCACCACCCCACGAGTGGAGTGCGCCCTGACGCCCCCAGGGGGAACCTGCCCAGCCAACGTGTAGCAGAGGGCAATGCCCTCACACAACCAATGGGACAGGCGCTGTTTCGAGAGTGCCTTACCGGCACGAGAACCACCGTGACAGACAAAAGCTGAACGGTGACCCTGAGGTCCTGAGTACGGCTGAGGTAAATTCCCAAAGCATGGACCGGACATGACAGGTGAAGGCCCGCATCTAACTCACTAGCGTGAGGAGGAGGACAAAACGCCTGAACCACAATATCCCGGGAGCGGAAGGAACTCCGGATATTCTTAGGCATGAAAGCAGGATTAGGTCGCAGAGTGGCACCGCAATCGGCCCGAAAAGACAGGCACTCTGGACGTACCGAAAGAGCACAGAGCTCACTCACGCGTTTAGCGGAAGTGACAGCCAGCAGGAACGCGGTCTTGAAAGACAGCTGTTCCAACGGCGCCTGCTCGAGCGGCTCAAACGGGGCCAAGGACAACCGACCGAGGACCAATTGAAGATCCCAAGATGGAGCCAAGGAGCGTTGCACCGGCTTAACGCATCGAGCACCAAGCAGGAAACGCTTCACAAGAGGGTGGCTGAACAAGACATCCCCTCAAATCCCTCATGATAGGAGGATATAGCTGCTGCATATACCCTCACCGTCGAAGCCGACAGTCTATCAAGGAGAGACTGGAGGTAACTAAGGACAGCATCCAGGGGGCAGGAGACTGGGTCCCGGCCCCCCGCCTTACACCACACTTGGAACATACGTCATCTGCCCGCGTAAAGCGCGACAGTGGAGGGAGCATGCGCATTCCGGATGGTATCACCATCAGGATCAAGAACCTGCGCCCCTCAGCGTACCCGTCCCAACAACTGACCTAACAGATGTATGGGGAAGAATCCCAGGCGGCACGGCATTGGTCTCAGACCTGCCTGGCTATGTCCGGACGTAATCCCCACCCGTCAGGATGAGGACCGCCCTGCGACAGTACACCTGTACCCACAGTCACCCTGCCGGGGATGTGGAGAGCCCTCAGGCCGCGCAGATGGAGGACGCCCATAGACAGCCGCCCGCCGCCTGGTGCAGACAGGGGGAGCGTACTCCTCCCTGTCTGTCGATATACGACACTGACGTCGTATTGTCCGTCCTGATCAACACTGTGTGAGGACCAGAAGGACCGCTTTCAATACCAACACATTGAACGTAGCGCAGACCGGGCAGCATGGTTTGCCAGCTGCCCCCTACTGCGTTGGCCCGACGCGTCACCAGCGAGGGAGGCGTCGGTGAAAAACGTGACGTGAGACAGTCGTAACCGTCCTAGGACGGAACCTCCCGAGCGTGTTGACAACACGTTCTGAGAGGGATGCCCATAGCCCTCCAACCGTTGACTGGGAAGAGGAGTACTCTACTTCCAGTCTACAGCAAACCCCAGGCTGGTAGGGACCTGCCTGGTACGAGACCTGACGATCCACCTTGACCGCAAAGGACCAGAACGTCGTCAGGGCAGAATACACTCCGTAACCCCTGACGACGCAGAAGCCCCAGTGCGGCCTCCACGCACTTGGTGAAGATGCGGGGAGCCAGAGAAAACCGAACGGCAGCCTCTGATACTCATACGCTAACCCTGCAAAGGAAGCGTAGGTAAGCCCTAGGATGGAAGATCGGAGATGCGCATACGCATCCTACAGGTCTATGGAGGAGAACCAGACCCCCACCTGACAGTGTTCAACAGGTAGGAGACGATCCAAAAAATGCTGAACCTTCCCATGGGACAGGTCCAGCCTGGGTCTGACAATCCCCCTCCCGATTTCTCAGGCACCAGAGAACACCGGGAGGAGAACGCCACGACGATGGCTTGCTTCGTCCACAGAGATTGGATCTCGTTGACCAGAGCTGTCACTGCTGGAGACCCTGACAATAGGGTCTGTACCAAACCCGAAAACGGGTGGGGTTGTGTAAACACAAGTCCCCGCCTCAGCGTTCTCTCCATCCACCTCGACATATGGTACTGCCGTAGTCATATGTGATGACACTCCCAACGCACCCACCGCCATGTGGCGCAGGTCCGCCAGGAACTGTAGATAGTTGGCCCGGTCCCACCCGCTGTGCGTAGCCAACCCTGGAACCGTGCGAGCAGAGCGTTCCGTGTCGGGACATCTGACCCTGACACTACCCACGAGGCAATCGCACCCAAGGGGGGACCCCGACAGAAAGGGCCGGTTTGATACGGGGGGCTTTCTAGGTGAAAAAAAAAAAACCACTGAACACCCCTCCAGAACATGCTGAGGAGTTGTTCTGCAGCCGGACATGCAAGGTGTGAGGACCCCATGGGTTCCTACAAACCGTAGCCCTGCAGTGATATTACTACCACCCAAATCACGCGTGCCTGCGAGACCACTGCCAATCTTTCAGGAGTGGGAGGCACCAACATGATACCTGGCCTGGCGAAGGTGAGGCCGGGGAAGCCCGCACTGTGTGCCTCAAAAGGTTTCGAGCCCCCCTGCTGACAACACTTATAGTTGACAGACGTAACACCAGGCTCAACCAACACAGCTTATGGTGTGGGAGCCGCTTGACAGCACAACACTCTCACGGACAGACCCAGGCTCAGCCATCAACTGGGTGTCAGCCCCTGTCCCCATGAGAAGCGAAAAGTGGGGCCGCCCGCGCTTCAACGAAGTCACGCGGCCCGCAGCCAAAGGAAACAATCAGAGCCCACTTTTTCCGCTGGTGTTGGGGGAGGGAGTGATCGGGGAGCGGGCTGCTTGCGGCAGGACGGTGACGGCTTGTTGTTCAAGCCGAACCCATCCAACATGGCCGATCCCTCGGCCGCCAAGGCTGTCGGCCTTGTGGACACCTGTCGAATCAACGCCCAGGATACCTCCGGCGGGGGAAAACATGGCCGCCTGTCGAGGGCCTCGTCATCGCCGCTGACGAGGCCGTGCTCTCTCTTCTTCTGGCTGCGCGGTGTGAGGCGGTGTGGGGCCTAGGACAATACCGCCCGCGCTCCAGCAGAAGACCAAAAACCCCTGCGGAGAGGGGAACCCTGAGCGGTTATAGCTTGCGGCTAGGTCAAAGCTAATAACGTCAACAACCTCGTGCGATGTGTCGACGTCAGCTGGCCATCAAGGCCCCGCCACCAGACACAATTTTTTTGATGGTATATGGTAATATACAGTATAACCATATACAGTAATATACAGTATAACCATGTACAGTAATATATAGTATAACCATGTACAGTAATATACAGTATAACCATGTACAGTAATATACAATATAACCATGTACAGTAATATACAGTATAACCATGTACAGTAATATACAATATAACCATGTACAGCAGGGGTCTCAAACTCAATGTACCTGGGGGCCGCTGGAGGTAGAGTCTGGGTGAGGCTGGGCCGCATCAAATATTCCACAAAAAAAGGGTTTCAAGTATTCAAAAAAAAAGTACAACTGATCCAATCTTCTCACAAACTCACTAAAACCTCACAAACACCAGCAACTGAGCCTTCTCAGTGGTGTCAGTGGACTCATCCACAGCTATGGAAATGCACTGTGCATTTTTTTTATTCTATCACAAAGCTGTTTAATCAAATCATCAGCCAGTATTTCAGTTATTCTGGTTGCTGTGCTATCTGAGGAGGATTTGCTTTTGTTTGCCTTCAAACATGGTCTCCATCACATGACATTATTTTATTATTTATGCATCAGAGAATGGCTTCTTGTGTTTAGCCAACACCCATGCCACTGAGTGAGGACTTGTTTGCTTTTTCTCGTTGTGACATAGCTTTAACAATAATTCTGCTTGCAGCTTGATATGATGATTTCATTCCATTTATTTGTGTGGTTCTTAGCACTGAATTTTGAGTAAAGGCTGCATCAAAATAACTGTGTTTTGTTTCGTAGTGGCGTTTTAAATTGCCACTCTTCACAAGAGGTACCGTTTCTTGGCATAATTAGGCACATTGGTTTGGTGCTGGGAGGATGCACGCATATTTTTCAGTCCATTCACCTTTGAATTGCAGCGATTGTCACTGTCGACTTTTCTTTTACTGGCCATCTTGAGCATGCCATATTTTTCGACTAGCTGCCTGCTGGCGAAACTAGGCTACAGTACCTGCAGATAAAACTACCAGTAGATGTGCTGTCAACTCTCGCTCTGACTCGGACCGTTGAAAGAGACGACACGCATTCTGTGAAGAACCGCCCTACTCTGCTCTGATTCGCAGACTGTGGGGGGGAGAAACGCTGTGGGGGGGAGAAACGCTGACGTGACGCTGAATGTGATTGGATCAGAGAAGCCAGACACACACAGTGGCAGTGCAGCCGGACAGTGGAGCACTGCTTGCAGAGAGTGGGTGTGTATCTGTTAGTGGCTTGATGTGATGGAAATTAGTCAGAAGGATTACGACAAACATCTGTATCTCCAGTATGCACCCTCCCAAGTGATGATGTTTGCAGGGCGTGGAGGAGATGTATTATAGGACATGAGTGTAAGCTTCCTCATGGTTGCATTGATCCATTGGTGGACTGTTTCCAACATGGTGGACTTGATCACCTGCAGTGATGTAGACATCCTTGTCATCTGGGAACTGTCCATCTGTTAACAACTTATTTGACAGGAATGAGAAAATATCTTGTTACACCTGGCGCAACTAACTCCTCGTCAACAGAAATATCTCTACTTGACGTGTATTGTGTCTAGCACAATAAAAGCTTTCCCATAGAGCTCTGCATAGAGCTCTGCATTTCGCTTGATCGGTGCTGTCAGAAGTCTGTCATTTGATTCAAGCACTCTTCCTGAAATTGTTGTACTGCTCTTGTCCCGTAGACTCGAGTTGATGGACAGATACGGCAGCAGCCGCAGACTCACACACTTTATTGTCTAATCATATAACCAGGGCCCTATTCCCCGTACCTGGTTCAACTAAGTCGATCAAGAGTCCCATTATCCAGATTCAATTAACCTGATGTTTGAAGCCGGGATTTTCCTGTTCCTCGAAGGTGGATTCAGTCTCGTTAACTCGAACCAGACTTGAGACCCAGGATAAGTGCGCGCGGCCGCTTCAGTTGAAAAGCCAGCACGTATCGATAGCAGAAATCCTGATTTTCTAACGGCATTGATTGATTAATTGATTTAAAACTTTATTAACAGATTGCAGTACAGCTCAATAGCCTCGCCGACAAGTTAAATGCATAATCTATAGGCTAATTTTAAGTCCCTCATTACCCCAATCAATCAGATTATATTTCTTTAAACTTGCCTGCTGGCAGTAGGTTTATGGATTGAATAATCAAATGAGATCTTGCTAGCGAAAATAATTAGTTCAACTGTTATACAGAATAAGGATACGGCTCTCTTACCCATTGATTGATGTATGGTGGATTTTTTACTTATCTGCACTGTGGTGTGAAGGTTTGTGGTTTTGACTTTCACGCAGACGGCCCGGGTTCGAATCCCACTTCTCCTAGTCTTTTTCTTCTTTTTGCAATGTAGGAATAATTCAATTTGGTGCACGTTGAGAGCTATATAAAGAATGACATCCTCAATGCATATAGATTTATAATATTTTAACTTAAAACTAGGCTACTTTTGCGTATAATCATTAATATTATATTCCAAAAAAATTATATTGGAAACACGGGGTTTCGAACTCCGGTCGCCCAGTTGCCAGGATTCAGCACTTGCCGCTGCGCCACTGTGCCAGACGGGATATATTCATTGTTTATCCATTAATGGACGAGAGACCCGTGTTTAGAATATTTTTCTTTTGAATGAAGTTTTATCTCTTTATTCTCAAATGCATTAATGTGACGTCAACGGCTCATTCAATTTCTCAAATCCGTCAAACAGCGCATCTCATCAGACATTTTAATCCCAGTTACAATATCACACAAAAACCACAATCCACGCATAGACACTTCAATTTTATGCTTGAATGAAACACAATCCGGGCGCTCCGTTAAGCAAATCTACAGCGGAGAATATATGAAACTAATCAGAGCCAAACGGCCGATAGGTTTCATTCATTAAAAATATCCCCGCGGGATTCACATTTGCAATGCGCCGTTATTAAAATAACCACATGCAGCGTGTATCGCGACTCCGAGCGCCGTATATGACGTGCATTATTTTATTTAGGACAAAGTAAATCTATAGGCTGAATATGATTTATTATCAGCATTTAGTTCTATTATTATACATTTCAAAAGCCCCCTCTAGGAAAACGAAGCACAGAAACATAATTCAGAATGGTATAAATGGGATCTCTAGACTGTGAGAATCATTTCAGGAAGCGAGCTGTAATTTATTTGCGGGGGCGTGGCCATGGTTCATCCGGCTAACTGAAGTTAACCCTGCTCTCGACCAGGCTCAAACTTTTTGATCTGTTGTCATGGTGATTTAGACAATCGAGCGTCGGGGAACAGAAAGGTCCGGCTTAAGTCAGGCTATCCTGGAAATTATCTGGCTAACTCAGTTAACCAGGTACGGGGAACGGGGCCCAGGTCTTTACTGCCCTCCTCAAAGGGATTCCCATTGCTCAGCAACACCTCCATCAGGTCTTTGGCATGGCGTTGACATTGGTGCTGAGATGCAGATCCTTTCTTGTGATGAGGACGTTCTTCACAATCATCGTTTGTTCTTCACAATCAACTGTTGTTTACAGTTCTCATATCTAACTCTAGTTCTCCACATATTTATTGTCTCATTGTGTGAAATATGATATAAGATATGCTCCAATCATGTTTCTTTTATTTTTATTCAATTACTCATTCATGAAAACCTAGGTACAGGCACCAACATCACCATTCTAGGTTCAATAGAATAAAAGGTATGAAGCGTAATTCGAAATAAATACAGAAATTGCAGCCATCTTTGATTTTTGCCATACCAGAATATTCAAAACATCAATATTTGAACTCCAGTTGATTCCTCACACAGTATTAACTTAAAATAGCAATACAAAATTATATGACACAGCAATTGTGTGAACATTAAGACGTTTTTATTTTTTTATCTTTTTTCCGCCTCCTTTTTTCCTCCGATTTTCTCCCATCCCAATGTTAGTCGTTATGCCAATTCCCAATCCCCTTCCTGGTCGCTGCGCACTTACCCCCCACAGTCAGTCAGGGAGAGTGGAGGCTATCACGTGCTTCCTCCGACACACGTCTAGCCAATCAACCGCTTCTTTTCACCTGGCAGCGCGGACTCTCACTGAGAGGGTGTAACGTGTGGAAGGATCACACTACCCCCCTTAGATCCTATCCGCGCTGAGCAGGCGCCCCGACCGAACTGTAGGAGTCGCTGTTTACAACGACCCGGACCCACCCCGCCAGCTTTCCCACCCTCTAATACAGCCAATTGTATTAGTGTGAACGGCCAGCCAAGCTGGTGACAACGCCGGAGCTGTGAGCTGGATACATTAAGACGTTTTTAAAGAATTCATGATTTTGATTGTGGCCATTTTGGATACATTTTATTAAATTCAACTGGTTCCTTGACACTCAAGCCAAAATTGTTCTATAGATCCTTATCTTCAAATTAGAAGTGAAAACTAAACTTTCGCAATATACATTTTAAATGACTGAGTGTCCAGGCACCCCACTATCAGAAAAGTGTGTGGTTTTCTGGTCAGCAGGAGATGTGCATCTCTGGCAGCTTATGGTCAGTGGCATTGTTCGTCAAATAGTGTTGAACTTGAGTGTTACACCCTGAGTGCATAGTATAATAGTCATATTAGCATGGTAGGTAGTAGTATACGGATAGTAACATAGTACATAGTAGTAAGGTACTAGTAAAAGACAGTTATTTATATATATATATATTATATTGTAGAAATCATCGGAATAGAGAAACGCACAATTTCTATCAGTTGACAACACAAAGCTGTGTGTCATTTATTTCGCAGTAGCACAAGTGACAGCTGTCAGAACTATGCCGGGCTAGCATATGGATAAAAGTTCCCATATTATGTGCATTACACAAACTAAAAACAGATATTACATTACATTACACAAACTAAAAAAAGATATTACATTACATTACACAAACTAAAAACCGATATTGTCTGAATTACTAGAAGAAAGAAATGCACCACCTTTGGCTGATTTTATTTTAAATGTATTAATTTCCTAGGATTTATTTTGGTCTAATAAATGTTTAAGGTTCTTAGATGGATCCCCTGCTGCCTCCTCCTCCTCTTCCTCCTCCTCTTCCTCCTCTTCTTCCTCCTCCTCCTCCTCCTCCTAATCCTCCTCCTCTTCCTCCTCCTCTTCCTCATCTTCCTCCTCCTCTTCCTCCTCTTCCTCCTCCTTCTGCTCCTCCTCCTCCTAGTCCTCCTCATCGTCCTTGTCATGGGGCTATCCCATGCCCTGTAAGTAGGGATGCACATGGGCCTTAAGTGGTTTGACCTGTTCCCACATGTGGTCATGCGGCCAAACATTTAGTTTAGGCCTTCGGCCTAGTTTGTTTTGTTATGTTGTTTTGTAATACAGACACATTGGTTTAAAGCATAACATGTTATGTAGAATTAAAGTACGTGCATTTGTTGATAAATACCGTTTGTCTGTGCTCCCACTTGGTTCCTTGTAGGATCTCTGGCTGCCCAACCAGAACTGGGAGAGGCCAGGGCCTTTTCTGGAGGGGAGATTCGGAAGGAACCAAGTGTGGTAGAGTACAGGGGGGGGGGATTTTCATAACGAGAGGGGAATAGGTTTATGAAGCGCCCTAAACACTGTTTAGTGTTTGGTGATGATAGAACATGATGGAGTAATGTATCCATGTTGTCCAGAGTTATTGGATGTGTAAATTGATGTCTGTATTGATTAATTGATTGTTTGTTTTTGGTTTGTCCCTGTAGGAGGAGCTTCCAGCATAAAGCCAGGGATGGAGGCTCCTCTCGGGGAGAAGTAGTGACAGGCTTGGAAGCGAGACACAGCCGTACTAAGACCTAGGTCCCTTAGCCAAGGGCCTGGTTGTTTATATTTGTTAAAAGAAAGTTTAATCATTTTGTATTATTTTTGTATTTATGTTAAAATATGTTTTTTCCCGTTTTTTCCCACTGGGGAGCAAAAGAACAAATAGAATAAAAAACCAACCACTGGGTGATGGCAACCTAACTCGGACTGCATTTTTCCTTCGCTTGGCCGCCTCCTCACAATTGGTGTCAGAAGTAAAGAGGACTACAAGCTTCAGGGATGCCTCCCAAAAAGCAACAGCAACAGCAAGAGCCTGCAGAGGAGGGTGCCACAGGGGGAGCCTTCGAGGATGGCTTTCAATCGGAAAGTGGCCCCACTGCAGGTCCGGAGGCCAGCTTCGCCAGGTTGGCACGGATGTTTGAGATGCATATGCAGTACCAGATGGATCGGGATAAAAGGCAGGATAAAGAAGCAGAAATAAAAGAACGGGAGTTCAGTGCTATCAGCGACAAGGTCACCGAGCTTCAGTTGGACCTGGTGGCAACCAGGTCTGGTCCACCAACGGGACGAGCCAGTGGGGTCCCAGGCGGAGAACCCAGGATGGTGAGGTTAGAGGAATCTGATGACGTTGAAAAAATTTTGACCACTTTTGAGAGACTGGCAGCAGTGTATGGCTGGCCACGACAAGAGTGGGCTGTCCGCCTCATTCCTCTGCTGACTGGTAAGGCCAGGTGTGCCTTTGTAGCTATGGACCCAGCTCATACCAGAGACTATGACATTTTGAAAGCAGCAGTTTTGAGGAAGTATGAGATAAACAGTGACACTTATTACCAATGGTTCCGCTCCGACGACACACCACCAGATGAGGCCCCCCATGAGCTCTACACCCGCCTCAAGGACTTGTTCTGTAGATGGGTGGGTTATGGCACCTCCACCAAAGAGGAGATCATGGAGAAGCTGGTCCTCGAGCAGTACATCAAGGTGTTGTATCCAGAGGTTAAGACCTGGGTGAGGGAGCGCAACCCAGAAACGGCGGCGGAGGCTGCAGAGCTTGTGGAAACATATGTGATGGCACATGGAGGTCCAAGGGGCCACCGCTACGCTGGCGCACTACACCAGGCCAGAGGTAAGTCTGAGGGTGTTGGGATGGGTGGTTCAGGTAGTTACTCTCCTAGGCAGCCCGGTTTCAACCAGCCCAGTTCGAGCCAGACTAGGCCAAAGCCATTTGTAAGAGGATATGCCAGGAATAGGTCAGAGGTTGTATGTTACAACTGTGGTGAGGCAGGCCATATCAGTCAGGTTCCCCTTACAGCAGGGAGCAGAGAGATCACGGCTTTCCGAACCCCCTTTGGTCATTTCCAGTTCACGGTCCTTCCTTTCGGCCTTCATGGAGCGCCGGCGACATTCCAGAGAATGATGGACAAGGTCCTGTCGGGCACAGAGGCCTTTGCCGCTGCTTACCTGGATGATATAGTGATCTACAGCAACAGCTGGGAGGAGCACCTGTGTCATCTCGAGGAGGTCTTGCAGAGGATCAGGAAAGCAGGCCTCACCATCCGCCCTGACAAGTGCTCACTGGCCAAGCAGGAGACCAGGTACCTGGGTTTTGTGTTGGGGAAGGGACTGATCCGACCGCAGGATCAGGTTGATGCTATCAAGTCCGCTCAGAGGCCCACGACCAAGACTCAGGTCAAGTCCTTCCTGGGTTTGGTTGGCTGGTACAGGCGGTTTATACCTGACTTCTCAACTGTTGCTGTGCCTCTCACGAACCTCACGAGGAAGAACGAGCCCAACAAAGTGCGGTGGACGGACGGGTGTGAGGAGGCCTTCCAGGGTTTGAAGACCTCGTTGTGTGGTGAGCCCCTGCTTAAGAGTCCTGACTTTGAGCAGCCATTCACAGTCCAAACGGATGCATCGGATCTGGGTATTGGAGCCGCCTTGTTGCAAGGGAAACCGGGTAATCTCCAGCCCATTGCTTACATCAGCAGGAAGCTCAACTCTCACGAAGTCAGGTATTCCATCGTGGAAAAGGAGTGCCTTGCCATCAAGTGGGCACTGGACTCTCTCCGATACTACCTGTTGGGCAGGAGATTCAGCCTGGAGACTGACCATCGGGCACTGTCTTGGCTGGGGAGCATGAGGGACACCAACTCCAGAATCACGAGATGGTTCCTTGCCATGCAACCTTTCGACTTCGAGGTACTGTATAGGAAAGGGAAGGAGAACTGTACAGCAGACTACCTCTCCAGAACGCCACAAGTGTCTACTCCAGAAGGGGGGGGTAATATCATGGGGCTATCCCATGCCCTGTAAGTAGGGATGCACATGGGCCTTAAGTGGTTTGACCTGTTCCCACATGTGGTCATGCGGCCAAACATTTAGTTTAGGCCTTCGGCCTAGTTTGTTTTGTTATGTTGTTTTGTAATACAGACACATTGGTTTAAAGCATAACATGTTATGTAGAATTAAAGTACATGCATTTGTTGATAAATACCGTTTGTCTGTGCTCCCACTTGGTTCCTTGTAGGATCTCTGGCTGCCCAACCAGAACTGGGAGAGGCCAGGGCCTTTTCTGGAGGGGAGATTCGGAAGGAACCAAGTGTGGTAGAGTACAGGGGGGGGGGATTTTCATAACGAGAGGGGAATAGGTTTATGAAGCGCCCTAAACACTGTTTAGTGTTTGGTGATGATAGAACATGATGGAGTAATGTATCCATGTTGTCCAGTTATTGGATGTGTAAATTGATGTCTGTATTGATTAATTGATTGTTTGTTTTTGGTTTGTCCCTGTAGGAGGAGCTTCCAGCATAAAGCCAGGGATGGAGGCTCCTCTCGGGGAGAAGTAATGACAGGCTTGGAAGCGAGACACAGCCGTACTAAGACCTAGGTCCCTTAGCCAAGGGCCTAGTTGTTTATATTTGTTAAAAGAAAGTTTAATCATTTTGTATTATTTTTGTATTTATGTTAAAATATGTTTTTTCCCGTTTTTTCCCACTGGGGAGCAAAAGAACAAATAGAATAAAAAACCAACCACTGGGTGATGGCAACCTGACTCGGACTGCATTTTTCCTTCGCTTGGCCGCCTCCTCACAGTCCTCCTCCTCCTCCTGCTCCTGCTCCTCCTCCTCCTCCTCCTCCTCCTCCTCCTCCTCCTCCTCCTCCTCCTCCTCCTCCTCCTCCTCCTCCTCCTCCTCCACGGGGAGCAGCATACTGGCTCATGTAAAATGGCAGGCCATGCATTATGCAGCAGCTTAGGCCTCTGCGCGGGATCTTCATGTCCTCGGCTACAGTCCACTTGTTGCTGCTCTGGTCGTAGCACTCCACCTTGGAGAGGGGGGTGGGGCCATTGAAGCCTCCGACCACGAAGAGCAGGTCGTCCAGCACCGCGATGCCAAAGAAGCTGCGGGGGGTGAGCATGTTGGGCAGGGCGCTCCAGGAGTCAGTCAAGGGGTTGTAGGCCTCCGCGCTACGCAGGTCAAACCCTCCCACCTGAGGACAGGACACATGAGAGGAATGTTTTAGTTTCAAGTTCAAGTTTCTTTAATAGTTGTCATACAGAAGTACAGAATACTTTCATACAAAATGCTTCTTACTGTTACGCTCCAGAGACTGTGCTAGACAAGATAGTATCAAATAACATAGTATAGCATGTAAATTAGAAGTAGAAAATGAGGTCACAGTGTTCAGTATAGACATATGTACAATGTTCGATGCAGAATAGACGTAACTGAGTTACCATATAATATACAATACTATGCAGTGTACTAATGTACAGTACTATATAGTGCAAAGCAGAAATGGGATGAGGTATAATTTAGGTACAATTTACAGTAAGGTGTACGAGTTGTAGTGCAATCCTTCATCAATAAATATAAAGTGTGGGGAGTGGGTGCTACAGTGTGTTTGTTTAAAGTGAGTGTGTGCTATAAAGTGTGTGGAGTGGGTGCTACAGTGTGTTTGTTTAAAGTGAGTGTGTGCGTGTGGATGTGTGTGCTATGTGCGTTTGATGGTTGTTGTTGTGTAGTGTTCATTGTTCGTTGAGCAGCCTGATGGCCTGGGGATAGAAGCTTCTTCTGAGTCTTTCTGTGCTCGCCTTGAGACTCCGGTATCGCTAGTGTATGGTTAAGGCAGGCAGACACGTTATTAATCCATTTAGGGAAATGAGGGCATCACAGAAGCATTGAAAGTCAAATGATACATATCTACAAATATCTAGTATAAAGCATTTGTCTCTGTGTGCACCTACCGCATAGAGTTGTCCTCCGTATGCAGCCACTCCCACTCCGCCACGCCTGCTGCTCATGGGGGCGATCAGAGTCCACTGGTTGGTGTCTGGGCTGTAGCACTCAGCTGTGAGCAGACACCCCGTCCTGTTGAAGCCACCACAGATGTAAACCTGTAATAAGAAAGAATATTCTAATTTAGTTTATATATTCCATTTGATTTCATTCTACTTTAATTGTCTGTTAATGTTGATGCACCAAAGGACCCAGACACATCTTTTGTATGTGCAAGCGTACTTGGCAATAAAGACATTTATGATTTCTGATCTAACATTCCTTGTGTTCATCTAGCACCCTGTGTCCCTCAGTTCCACCCACCTTGCCCTGGAGGGCTGCTGCCCCGGCGTGGCTCCTGCACTCCAGCATGGGTGAGATCACTGTCCACTGGTTGGTTTCAGGCTCGTAGCGCTCGGCGGTGTTCAGTGCCACGCGTCCGTCTCTCCCTCCCATGGCGTAGATACAGCCGTCCAACACGACCACGCTGAGGTCACTGCGGCGTGAGTGCATGGGAGCCGCCTGCAGCCAGCTGTGAGTGACAGGGTTGAACCTGCGCACACCTTTGAGAGCATTTCTGCTGCCCAAGCCACCGACGCAGTAGACCAGACCGTGGAGATAAGCGGTGCCGTGGTAGGCCCGGGGACTCTCCCCCTCAACACTCACGTCCATCCATCCACCGGCTCGGATATCGTAAGCCTCCATGGTCGTTCTGTCGCAACTCTGGCCTCCGATGGCCAATAGGACCTCCTGGGGCAGGCGTGGACGCATCAGGGGGTTTGGGAGCCTGTCGGAGCTAGTGGGGTTCAGGACGCTGAGGATGAGGGGCCTGCAGTCGTGGCTATCTCTCACCACAGGGTTGTTCTGGACGTTGTTCAGCAAGTAGTCAGGCCTCATCAAGCCCATGCGAACCTGGGAAGAGACAAGCAGACAGCGGGTACAACTTAGACATCGGTTGTAGACGGTTTCTGTTGCTAGGGAACAGTTTGGACCCAAATGTTTGAGAACCAGTGTACTAGAGAACCTAGTGTTGTTTTAATGTAATGCACAGTAATACAATTAGTTACCTTGGACAGCAGCAAAGGGATGTGTGTTTTACGCTCCTCACGGGAGTGGTCGATCCAACGGAGGACGGCCTCGAACACCGTCTCCTCGCTCTTCACGTTCAGATCATCCCTCTCAATGATGTCCACCAGTTGCTGCAGGGACAGCTCCACAAACTCCTGAGAGACGTGCAACATCTCCTCAAAGTGGCACACGATGAAGAGATGGGCCTTGCGCCTCAGGTCAGGGCAGCAGTATATGTCCACCAACCTCCAGATGCCGACACAGTTTTCCAGAGACAGCTGGCCTTCTAGGAAGTCAGAGCATGCTCCTACTATGCCAGTGACGCGAAGCTGGTCTGCTGCCACCAGAAGCTCTTCCACGTTCTCTGCTGTCACCAACACAAAGCGTGTGTAGGAGTACTCTATGATGAGCTGCATCATACCCGGGGACACCCCAGGGATAGTGTAGACTGCTTTCTCTGAGTCGCTCCAGCGAGTGAAGAGGGCTCTGTGGGATGCAGAGTATAGAGATATCTGATGAGTAAACAGTAAGCAACATTCTGTCCTGTGTAGTAATATATTTTCACTGTAGAAGTATAGGGTCTTAGCACAGTAGAAGTATAGTATATTTTTACAGTAGAAGTACAGTATAGTATCTGTTTACAGTAGAAGTACAGTATAGTATCTGTTTACAGTAGAAGTGCAGTATAGTATCTTTTTACAGTAGAAGTGCAGTATAGTATATTTTTACAGTAGAAGTACAGTATAGTATCTTTTTACAGTAGACGTACAGTATAGTATCTGTTTACAGTAAAAGTACAGTATGGTATCTGTTTACTAACCAAGCTAACCTGAACCAAGCTACCCTGAACCAAGCTAAGCTGAACCAAGCTAACCTGAACCAAGCTAAACTTACCTGAAATAGTCAC
Source organism: Notolepis coatsorum (assembly GCF_963971535.1). Classification (NCBI taxonomy): domain Eukaryota; kingdom Metazoa; phylum Chordata; class Actinopteri; order Aulopiformes; family Paralepididae; genus Notolepis; species Notolepis coatsorum. Next base: position 996,318 of record NW_028174873.1, on the reverse strand, counting down.
TGCAGTCACACAGGAGGGCCTTGTGGGCATTCAACTCAGTGCTGTTGACTTTAATAACCACATCACAGAACCTTCCCTCCAGACGCAGCTCATTATGGATTGTACAGGCCATTGTTTCCTTTTCCATGTGGTGATTTTAAAATGGTATCTACAGAATATATTCCAGCTTACAGACAAGTAGCCGGAAACAAGTCTTCTGAGATCTGAGAGCTTCTTCTTCTTCTTCTTATTTGAATTTCCGGCAGAGTAGACGCATCGTGGCGTATTACTGCCCTCCGCAATTCTTTTTATGGGCTCTTCTTCTTCTCCTTCTTCTCCTTCTTCACCTTCTTTTTCTTCTTCTACTGGACCCCGTCATCAACTACATTGTCCATTGGAGTGCAGCTACTGCTGCTACTTCCTGCCTGAGCCCCCCTCCCTTATACTGTACACAAATGTTCTAGAATGTTCTATTATGACATCATACTGTGACATCACAAATGTTCTAGTATGTGCTATTATGACATCATACTGTGACATCACAAATGTTCTAGAATGTACTATTATGACATCATACTGTGACATCACAAATGTTCTATGGTCTATTATGACATCATACTGTGACATCACAAATGTTCTAGAATGTTTGATTATAACATCATACTGTGACATCACAAATGTTCTAGAATGTTCTATTATGACATCATACTGTGACATCACAAATGTTCTAGAATGTTTGATTATGACATCATACTGTGACATCCAGTGATGGGAATAAAGGCGTTATAAATAATGGCATTACTAACGGCGTTAGTTTTTTCAGTAACGAGTAATCTAACGGATTACTCTTCCAATCTTAATAACGCCATTACCGTTACTGCCAAAAAATGCGGCGCGTGACTATAATTGAAGCTGTTTTTTTCATCAGACAGATCTCTGCGCTGAGAAGCAATACTTTTTTTCCTTGGTTAGTGGGCAGTGCACGATTGGCTGAGGTTGAGTAAAATATCATGGTAAGCCAATCAGAGGTAGAGATGGGCGGTTGTTCGAAATAATCCAGAGTCTGACACACAGCGACAACACAACTCAGTCAACGACAGACCGCGGTTCCGTGTACGTTTTGGCAAGCCCAAATAATCCAAAACTAATCCAACGAACAACACAAGCGAGCAGTCAACGACAGACCGCGGGTCCATGAGCGTTTTTTGTTCACTCTTGTGCTAGTTGTGTTGCAGCGCAGGGCACTACAGTAGTGGAGGCTACAGCCTTATCAACAGTGCTGCACTTCCTGGTTTAATAGCACAGTCTTCAGGTGCTCAGATATATATCTGTATGTCATGCATGTCTTAAATGTCATGATTAGATTAGTTTAGATGATTAGATTAGATTCTTATATCTGTATGTTGTGTATGTCATAAATGTCATGAATTGAAAATGGGGGACCCTGATGTAAACAAGACGAAAGTCTCTCTGGTCTGCATCCCCTTAACAATAGACCTATCGCTAAGCCACGCCCCCTTTGGAAAGTCGGATAAACCAAGTCGACCGTGAATGACTGTTGACGATGGCCGCAGGTAGCCCCTTACCTGACTGTGATGCAAGCCTTGCTTCACAGTCACGAAAGGGGCTAGGCCGCGGGGGGAGCTTAAGTTCAATTGTCAGATTTACCACAGCAGGTAATAGACCTGTTTTTTAAAGATAACACAAATATTTCATCTAGAAGCAGACAGAGAGGGTTACAATATGCAGTGGAAAAGTACGTTCATGAGATACACATTTACCTTAGACCTCCATGGTGATGCAAGCATTAGCTATATATAACGTTAGCTAGCTACTCTAAAGCATTACTTACAGTTGACTTGATTGAAGATTACAAGAACTATGACAATATTCCATGATTACTACTATTGCTGATACATTTTAGTTTAGGCTAGTGGTCCAACGCAGTATACAAGCTCTCTCACTCACCCGGTATACTGAGTGGGTGGGGCAGGGCTAAAGTCAGGCAGACATTGGATTTGCATATATGTCAAAGCCACTGTGTAGGCCAGTAGCTAGACCCGACAGCTGTGTCATATGTAACTCTAGTGACAGGCAGGCTACTACATCTATTCAATGAGTAGCATTGGTGGCAAAAGCCAAACTGAACCGCAAACGGAGACCAGTGATCCCCACCTACACACACTGGCGGACTCAGGGGGGGGGGGGGGGGCAGGGGGGGCGACCGCTCCCCCTGGTGCCCCCACGATCGAAAAACGCACGCTTAAGTGCCCTTTTGAGTGAAAGAAATTAGAGGATGTGCCCTATTGGTGCCCCCACGGTTGAAAAACGCACGCTAAAGTGCCCTTTTGAGTGAAAGAAATTAGAGGATGTGCCCTATTGGTCCCCCCACGGTTGAAAAACGCACGCTAAAGTGCCCTTTTGAGTGAAAGAAATTAGAGGATGTGCCCTATTGGTGCCCCCACGGTTGAAAAACACGTGCTAAAGTGCCCTTTTGAGTGGCGAAGAATTCGAATCTGGTGCTACTGTAACATGGTCAATAATGCTTATTTTGGACAGAAAAATTTGTCTTAAACATTTAAATTGACCAACCATAGACCGTTTTTATTCCAATCAAGGCAAGAAGGCTAGTGGTATGTGTTATATGACATATTATTTTATAATACAATTATAACATTGTAGGCTACAGTACAAATATTATATACAGTACAATTATATTACTATTATAAAACTAATATTATTTGCTCCACCTTAGATAAAGACAGTACAGACAATGAAGATGGAGATATTCACAAGGGAAATGATGAAGAAGTGGAGGAAGGAGAAAATGCAGATGATTGTATGGAGAGAAACTATGAAGAAGTGGAGGAAAGAGAGAATGCAGATAATGCTATGGAGAGAGATGGTGAAGAAGTGGAGGAAAGAGAGAATGCAGATAATGCTATGGAGAGAGATGGTGAAGAAGTGGAGGAAGGAGAAAATTCAGATGATTGTATGGAGAGAAATGATGAAGAAGTGGAGGAAAGAGAGAATGCAGATAATGCTATGGAGAGAGATTGTTATGGTTTGTAACCGACCTCAAACGCAACGGCACAGACAGGGAGTTCAGAGTTAGCCAAAAGCTAGGGCGTATTTATTTACAGAGTCACAAGATGGATGAGGTACAGTAATCAAACAAACGGGGATCTGGCATGTGGCGATGTAGCGGCTCTGCAGATACTCCCAGTAGATAGTGGTGAGGAATTGGCATGTGACGTTGCAGCAGCTCTGCAGATACTCCCAGCTTTCACTCACGGTGGAAAACGGAGAGAGAGAGAAATCAGAAACAGCCCAACGAACACACAGAGGCAGAGAGGTGACTGAGTCCAGTATTAATCCCAAGTGACTTGATCTTCGGTGTACCACACACAAGTTAGCTGAGTCCAGTGAAAAACAACACGGTATTCTTCAGTGTTATACTAACACACAAATTAGCTGAGTCCAGTGCAAAACAAAACGGAATTCTTCAGTGTTATCCTAACACACAAATTGGCTGAGTCCAGTACAAAACAAAAAGGGTATTTCTTCAGTGTTCACCAAACACACAAAAAACTGATAATCCAAAAGGACTGTTTCCAAAAACTCACCAGAGCGCAACGCGTAAAGCGGGCAGATAACGAGGCGCAGCTCCAAACGGGGAACCAGGTTCTCCACAGCGGTTCTCCACAAAAAAGTCCTGGAGAGAAAGAAGACAGGAACAGCGACGGGGAAAGGCAGGTATATGCAGTTGTATTCCAGAACGACCCAACATCGATAGCAAGGAGGTCTGTGTATATAAAGCCTTCAGGGGCGCTAATTACAAACTGTGACAGCTGCGGGATGAGATCGATACTTGCTCCAAAAGCGTGTGGCGGGGAATGCACCAATCAACACGGCACCTTAAAGGAACGGAGCGCGTGGCGGGGAATGCATCAATCAACATAGTACCTTAAAGGAACGGAGCGTGTGGCGGGGAGCGGACCAAAACCTCACAGTACCCCCCCCTCCACGGGAGCCACCCGGCGACCAGCCCGACCCGGCTCGCCCGGATGGGCACGATGGAAGTCGGTGATCATGCCGGGATCCACGATGAGCTGGCGGGAGACCCAGCTCCGTTCTTCCGGACCGTACCCCTCCCAGTCCACCAGGTACTGGAACCCCCGACCCCGCCGTCGAACGCCCATCAACCGGCGGACCTGCCACTGGGGGTGACCGTCCACCATCTCGGGAGGAGGTGGTTCCGGAGCAGGAGGCATCAGGGGACTGAGAGAGACAGGCTTAACCCGGGACACATGGAAAACGGGGTGAATGTGCATGGACGCAGGAAGCTTAAGACTCACCGCCGCCGGACTGAGTACCTTCAGAACCTCAAAAGGACCGACGAACCGGGGGTTAAGCTTCTTGGCCGAGGACCGAAGTGGAAGGTCCCTTGCGGAAAGCCACACCCTCTGCCCAGGGTGGTACGTCGGCGCAGGAACCCGGCGCCGGTCAGCCCCACGACTGGCGCGCTCCGATGACCGGAGCAGCGCAGTCCTGGTGATCTCCCAGACCCGACGGCACCGGTCGAGGTGGTCCTGTACGGAGGGAACTGCCACCTCCGACTCCTGTGCAGGGAAAAGAGGGGATTGGTAGCCCAGGGATACCTCAAAGGGTGAGAGGCCGGTGGCGGAACTGACCATGGAGTTGATGGAGTACTCGACCCAGGGAAGGAAACGGCTCCAAGAAGCGGGTTTCTCGGCAGCCACACACCGAAGAGCAGACTCCACACTCTGGTTCATCCTCTCCGTTTGTCCGTTAGTCTGGGGATGATAACCAGAGGAAAGACTGACCGTTGCCCCCAATCCCTTGCAAAAAGCCCGCCATACCTGGGAAGTGAACTGGGGCCCCCGGTCCGAGACGACGTCCTGGGGAAAACCATGGAGGCGAAACACGTGGCGTGTCAGGAGGTCCGCCGTCTCGGCCGCCGAGGGAAGCTTGGGAAGGGCCACGAGGTGAACCCCCTTGCTGAACCGATCCACCACGGTCAGTAGGCACGTGATCCCCTGGGATGAAGGAAGACCCGTGACGAAGTCCAGCGCCACATGTGACCAAGGACGGCTCGGAATGGGAAGCGGCTGCAATAGCCCGGAGGGTGCCTGGTGGGAGGCCTTGCTGCGGGCGCAGACTGCGCAGGCCAGTACGAACTCCTTGACGTCGTTCCTCATGGTGGGCCACCAGAATCGACGAGCCAGGAAGGAGAACGTGCGATGAACGCCCGGGTGGCAGGCGAACCGGCTGGTATGACCCCACTGGAGGACCCGGGACCGGACCGAGTCGGGGACGAAGAGACGATGAACCGGTACATTGCCTGGAGCGCGATGGAAGCGTAGGGCATGCTTTACCACCCCCTCGATGCCCAAGGTGACTCCTACCATCCTGGCCTCTGGGAGGATGGGAGTCGGGTCCTCAGTGGTTGGAGCCCCCTTGGAGTGTAACCGGGACAGGGAGTCGGCCTTCGTGTTGCGGGAACCAGGGCGAAACGTCAGCGAGAAGTCGAACCGACTGAGGAAGCTGGCCCATCTTGCCTGCCGGCAATTGAGGCGCTTGGAAGCACGGATGTACGTCAGGTTCTTGTGGTCCGTCCAAATGGTAAATGGCTCCTCGGCCCCCTCTAGCCAATGACGCCACTCCTCCAAGGCAGCCACAACCGCCAGCAGCTCCCGATTGCCGATGTCATAGTTCCTCTCGGCAGGGAGGAAACGACGCGAGTAGAAGGCGCACGGATGTACCTTCTGGTCAGTTGCCAACCGCTGGGATAAGATAGCTCCTAGTCCAGTATCCGAGGCGTCCACCTCTACGATGAACTGTCTCTTGGGGTCTGGATGGAGCAAGATCGGGGCGGAAGTGAACCTCTTCTTGAGGGAGCGGAACGCAGCACACGCCGCTGGGGACCAGTCGAACGGCAGGGCGGGAGAGGTCAGCCTGGTAAGCGGTTCCGCCACTTGACTGTAGTTCCGGATGAATCTTCGGTAGAAGTTGGCGAACCCGAGGAAGCTCTGTAACTCCTTCCGAGAGGTGGGTTCCGGCCACTCCTCCACGGCCCGGATCTTGCGAGGGTCAGCTCGGGTCAAGCCTCTCTCCACGATGAAGCCCAGGTAATCGACGGAGTCGGAGTGGAATCGGCACTTCTCTGCCTTGACGAAGAGCCGATTGTGGAGGAGGCGCTCCAGCACACGGCGTACATGCTGGATGTGTTCCTCGAGGGTCTTGGAGAAAATGAGGATGTCGTCTAGGTATACTACCACAAACTCCTCCAGCATGTCACGAAGGACGTCGTTCATGAGCGCCTGGAATACCGCCGGAGCGTTGGTGAGGCCGAACGGCATTACCAGGTACTCGTAGTGGCCCCTGGGAGTCTTGAAGGCGGTCTTCCACTCATCGCCCTCTCGGATACGGACTAGATGGTAGGCACTCCGGAGGTCCAGCTTGGTAAAGACGGTAGCCTGGGTGAGAGGCTCGAAGGTGGAGTTCATGAGAGGAAGAGGGTACTTGTTCTTAATGGTGATCTCGTTGAGCTGGCGATAGTCAATGCAGGGTCGAAGGTCTCCGTCCTTCTTCCCAACAAAGAAGAAACCGGCCACCACAGGAGAGGAGGAAGGCCGAATGAGTCCTGCTTCCAAGGACTCAGAGATATATTGATCCATCGCTGCCTTCTCAGGGACGGTCAGACTGTAGAGGCGGCAGCCCGGAAGGGGAGCCCCTGAGCGGAGGTCGATGGCACAGTCGGAAGGCTGGTGAGGCGGAAGGGCCTGAGCGCTGGACTTACTGAAAACCTCCTTGAGGTTGTGGTACTCGGGGGGTATGGTCGAGAGGTCCGGAGGCGGCTCACAAACGGATCTCTGGGGCAAGGGACAGGACGCCGCCTGAAGACACTGGGCATGACAGGAGGAGCTCCACCCCCTGATGGTACCGGAGGACCAGGCGATGTGGGGCTCGTGCAGCGCGAGCCAGGGCCGGCCCAGGACTACTGGGACAAGAGGGGATCTGGTGATAAAAAACTGGAGTCTCTCAACGTGGTTACCAGCAATGGTGAGCAGGACAGGACAGGTGCGTTGAGTGATGTCAGCCAGGCGGTGTTGGTCCAATGCGAATACCTCCAATGGCCTCACGAGGTCCTCAAGTGGAATGTTGGCCCGGGTAGCAAACTCGAAGTCTAGGAAACTCTCGTCAGCCCCCGAGTCAATGAGTGCCTCCACCGTGGCCCGTTGGTACGCCCAGGCCAGGGTGACGCTCATCAGACGGCTAGGTGGTGCACGGTTCTGGGAACGAGAAAAACGGCTCACCAGGATCTCCCGGGGTCCCGGCGAGCCTGGTCTTTTGGCCAGGTGGGGCAGTTGGCGATACGGTGTCCATCCCGACCGCAGTAGAGGCAAAGGCCGGACCTGAACCTCGCCTCCCGTTCAGCTTGGCTAAGATGTGAACGTCCCAGCTGCATGGGTTCCTCCCCGGGCACCGAACGGGAGGAGAAGGGGCCACCAGTCGTGTTGGGAGCAGGGCGGACCGCAGTACCGTCACGAGTACGGGGGGTCTGGAGAACCTCTGGAGGTCCCTGTCGGGTTCTCTCACGTCTTCTCTCCTGGAGGCGTCCGTCGATGCGAATGGCGAGGCTGAATAGGTCCTCAAGGGACTCAGGTTCCTCACGGGTCGCGAGCTGGTCCCTGACAGCGTCGTTGAGCCCCCTCATGAAGGTGAGATGAAGCGCTTGATCGTTCCAACCGCTCTCCGTTGCCGCCAGTCTGAACTCCAGCACGTAGTCGGTGACCCCGCCACTGCCCTGCCGGAAGGTGCCCAACCGGGCTCCAGGGTCCTGGCCACGGGCTGGGTGGTGGAAAACCCTGCGGAGCTCAGCCACGAAGTCTGGGTAGGAAAAACAGAAATCAGCCCCCATTGCCCAGGAGGCAGTGACCCACTGGGCTGCCCGGCCTGAGAGCAAGTTAGTCATGTAAGCCACTCGGGCTCCCCTTGAAGTGAATCGGCTGGGTTGATGACGAAAAACCAACTCACATTGGATGATGAATGTGGCACAATCCTCGAAGTTACCATCGAACAACCGTGGTTTGGAGAGACGGGGCTCCCGAGGTGCGGGATCGGGAGACGCGGGGCCTGCCAGGGCTGCGGGTGATGCTCCGGCCGAGGCTCCTGAAGTAAGTGGGGTTACAAGCAAGGTGTTAACGGTTTCACTCAGCGCTTGTAATTGGTGGAGAATATTAGACTGCTGGCTAGCCAGAGAGCCAAGGGACTCCTGAATAGGCACGACCTGGTCTCGGAGCTCCTGTACAGCAACCGCAGCCGCACCTAGCTGTAGGCTGTGGTCGTTGGTTAACTCAATCTGGACCGCCAACGCTGTTCTGACCCTTTCTGTGTCGGCTGAGGTCGTCATGGTTGGGTCGTAATGTTATGGTTTGTAACCGACCTCAAACGCAACGGCACAGACAGGGAGTTCAGAGTTAGCCAAAAGCTAGGGCGTATTTATTTACAGAGTCACAAGATGGATGAGGTACAGTAATCAAACAAACGGGGATCTGGCATGTGGCGATGTAGCGGCTCTGCAGATACTCCCAGTAGATAGTGGTGAGGAATTGGCATGTGACGTTGCAGCGGCTCTGCAGATACTCCCAGCTTTCACTCACGGTGGAAAACGGAGAGAGAGAGAAATCAGAAACAGCCCAACGAACACACAGAGGCAGAGAGGTGACTGAGTTCAGTATTAATCCCAAGTGACTTGATCTTCGGTGTACCACACACAAGTTAGCTGAGTCCAGTGAAAAACAACACGGTATTCTTCAGTGTTATACTAACACACAAATTAGCTGAGTCCAGTGCAAAACAAAACGGAATTCTTCAGTGTTATCCTAACACACAAATTGGCTGAGTCCAGTACAAAACAAAAAGGGTATTTCTTCAGTGTTCACCAAACACACAAAAAACTGATAATCCAAAAGGACTGTTTCCAAAAACTCACCAGAGCGCAACGCGTAAAGCGGGCAGATAACGAGACGCAGCTCCAAACGGGGAACCAGGTTCTCCACAGCGGTTCTCCACAAAAAGGTCCTGGAGAGAAAGAAGACAGGAACAGCGACGGGGAAAGGCAGGTATATGCAGTTGTATTCCAGAACGACCCAACATCGATAGCAAGGAGGTCTGTGTATATAAAGCCTTCAGGGGCGCTAATTACAAACTGTGACAGCTGCGGGATGAGATCGATACTTGCTCCAAAAGCGTGTGGCGGGGAATGCACCAATCAACACGGCACCTTAAAGGAACGGAGCGCGTGGTGGGGAATGCATCAATCAACATAGTACCTTAAAGGAACGGAGCGTGTGGCGGGGAGCGGACCAAAACCTCACAGAGATGGTGAAGAAGTGGAGGAAGGAGAAAATGCAGATGATTGTATGGAGAGAAACGATGAAGAAGTTGAGGAAAGAGAGAATGCTGATAATGCTATGGAGAGAAATTATGGTGACACAACAACAAATAACTTGAATGCTCTCCTGTTGCCATTAAAATATCCCACTGATCCAACCCATGTTCAGAAGCACAGCATAGACCACCACTCTGATAGATTTGTTGAGTTTTGTTGCTCTATTGGACCTTGTCAACCAGTTCTAACTTATCCAAAGACAGAGGGACGTTCATTCCACAGGGAGTGGTATCAAGATAATCACTGGCTAGAATATTCTATGGAAAGTGATTCTATGTTTTGTTTTGGTTGCCGACTTTTCTTGAAAGAGAGAAAATATGATAATAAAGCAGCTTGGAGAACAGGGGGAGTTAACAATTGGAGAAAAGGCTCAGAGAAAATTAAGGAGCATAAACAAACAGAAGCACATATGGTAAGCATGGTAAGATGGAGCAACTTCAAACAGAGACCACTGAAAGAGGCTTTCAGGATGGCAGACGTAGAAGGCCAAGCCAAAAGAGAACAGGAACGACAAAGAAACATGGAGCTAATGACAAGAGTGGTAGACATCACATTGTATCTTGCACGGCAAGATGGGGCGTTCAGGGGTCATGATGAAAGTGGTACATCTTTGAACAAAGGGAATTTCCTTGAACTTGTACAGCTACTTGCTTGATAAAATCAATCAGATCCAGTCTCAACAGAAAAAACCACAGACATCACTGTTGTCCTACAAGACACAGAATGACATAATCAGTGCCCTTGCCACCTATGTCAGAAGAGTAATTCTCAAAGAAATGGAAGTTTCCAAAATATTCTCCATTCTCTTGGATGAGACAACTGATGTTTCTCATGTCGAACAAGTGTCCTTTGTTGTTCGCTTTGTCCATCAGATGGAAATCAAGGAGAGATTTTTACAAGTTTGTTATGTGAGTGGAACAACAGCAAAATAATTGGAGAATGTTGTGATGACATTCCTTGAGGAGAATGGATTAAAAGTGGAAAACATCAGGGGCCAAGGCTACGATGGAGCCACAAATATGAGCGGAAGCTACAACGGGCTGCAGTTGCAAATTCAGAGCCACAATGAGAAAGCTTTACAGTATATGTGCACTGCCATGCCCACTGTCTCAACCTGGTCTTGGTGGAGAGTGCCAAATCAAGCCAGCATTTTGTTCGGTTTTTCAATTTAGTTGAAAATCTGTACACTTTCATATCCAGATCTCCAAAACGCCACGCTGCATTTGTGAAAATGCAACAGACCATGTACCCTCCCTGGCCAAAGACTCTGTGAACTGAAAAGGCTGTCTGACACACGGTGGGCGTGTAGAGAAGATGCTCTGAGATCCCTGAAGAAGGTCCTTTCTGCTGTGGTGAAGCTGCTTCAGAACATGGCTGATAGTGATCCACCAGACTCTGCAGCAGGTGATGCCCGGATGCTCTTGCGTAGCATAGATTTTGAATTTATTTACCGGGGAAAGGTGTTCTTTACCTTTCTTGACATACTCTCCCATGAGCTACACCGAAGATTCAAAGGGAAGGATGACACGCCTACTGGGTCAATCCTATCAGGTCTTCACTGCCTTACCATCTCAAGTCACTGGAAGGGAATGACAAACGACACAGCTGCTGTATCTGTCAGAGATGTGTGCCAGTTTTATGATGTAGAGGAAGAGAATGTTGTCACCGAACTCAAGGTATTCCACTCTTCATATGCTCTCCCCTCCAACAATGTCAAAGCTGCGCTTAAGTGCCTTAAAGACAATGATGTGGAATCTGTTTTCCCAAATATAACCATGCTCCTCAAAACATATGCTACAATACCAGTGACAACTGCTTCAGTAGAGCGATCATTCTCTAAACTGAAGCTGATCAAAACCCAGCTCAGAAACCGATGTGGGGGAAAAAGGCTCTCTGATCTTATGCTGCTTTCAATTGAGAGGGATATCCCAATTGATCATAATGAGGTCATTGACATATATAAACAGAGGACCATAAGACGAATTCTGCTATGACTCCCCCACCCCCATCTCCCTTCCATTGCAGCAATGGAGAGCCAGCACATACAAATCTGTCCATGAAAATAACCAACATATTTTCATTAGAGGTGATAGAGGAGAGGACAGAGGATGGCAGGAGGGAGGAGTCAGGTGGTACAATATAGTAAGTTTAATGGAGAGAATGGGGAAGATAGGGAGGGGGAGGGAGAGAAAGAGCGGGAGAGAAGGAGAGGACAGGAGGAGAGGACAGGATGAGAGAAGGAGAGTAAAGGACAGGAGGAGAGAAGGAGAGGAGAGGACGGGAGGAGAGAAGGAGTGGACAGGAGGAGAGAAGGGGAGTACAGGAGGAGATAAGGGGAGTATAGGAGGAGAGAAGGGGAGTATAGGAGGAGAGAAGGGGAGTACAGGAGGAGAGTAGGGGAGTATAGGAGGAGAGAAGGGGAGGAGAGGACAGGAGAGAATGAGAGGAGAGGGGGAGTACAGGAGGAGAGGACATGAGGAGAGAAGGGGAGGAGAGAGAAAGGAAGAAGCTCAACGGCACTCGAATTAACTTTAACTGTTAAACTGTTTTATTAAAATAAAAATGTTAAAGGTGTATTGTTCCCTGTGTGTTTTTATCATAGAGGTGTGGTTATACTATTAATCTGGATTGTCTATGTTATTCTAATGTTAATCTTAATCAAGGATGAAGACTATTTCATCATACATGACGCATCATAGCTTTCTGCTCACTGATGGGGTCCCATGTTGTGCAGTAGGTGCCCTTTTTTTATTTTCGCCCCTGCCCTTCAAACAGCCTGAGTCCGCCACTGCCTACACACCTAACAGGTAGTTTCAAAGCACAATAAAAACACAGATACATTTGGTAATAAAGGCAAAATGGAGCTCATTCACAGTTTATTGGGGAAAAAATTTGCACCGTCATGCAGTTTGACGTGAAAGAATAATAGCCTAGTGAAGGAAATCGAGGTTTTTCGATGTATGTAATGTATATTGGGGGAGATGACAGCATCTAAAGGGGCCAGATCAGAACGGTAGATGTGCATGGAGGCAAGCAGCAGTCAGTTGGAGCAGCGAGCAGGGTGTCTGCATTCCATCAGCACAAACAACTGATAAGAACAGCAGCAGGCAGAATGGGCAGAAAGAGTTTAACATTAATGAAACAGATGTTTTTAATGTGTGTTAAAGGTTAAAAGCAGTTACCATGACAACGCGTCACATGGCAACCAGAAGAGGGGCGAGGCCGTCGTTGCTATGACGAAGATCATATAACTAAGGTTTCTTCAGGGTAAGGGCAGACTAAGAAAGATCGAGACACGAAGCTGACGCGAGCGGACGTGGATCAGAGACGTCCATCTCTCTCACCCTCGCCGGTGGGGGAGGGGAGATGACACATCATCATTAGCATCGGCTAACGGGAGTAGGGTTTTGGCTAACGACAAGGCCTTAGCCACCATTGGACTGAACAGCAGAAGAGACGATTCGAATAATGAATTTAGTTTTCTTCCAAAGACTTTTCAAGGACAATACAATCTGATAACATCTGATCTGAGGCTTTTGTTTATGTAATAAACAACATTTTTCAAGAAAGATATTACGCTGTCAAGTGTCGAATTCTCATGAAGGTGGTGAATTATTATGGTTACGGATTGCATTAAAGGGGAATGACAAAGATTGTACAGCCAGTATGAGGAGACGTCAGAGAGATAAAACACAACGCAGAGTCAACGGATGAAGAGGTGATACTGGCTGATTGATCGAAATCTAACACTAGGCACAACATCCGATACATTTCTACAGTGAATAGTTAATATACTATGCATAACACAGTTAACCGTAACATGTATCTTTCTGCCTTTAGGAAAGAGTCAGGAATCAGTGAGGAAATATATAAGACACTGAGAGGAATGAGAGGCACACCTATAAGCTACATCGTTAACCAGACCCCTATACAGGTAGCAGTAGGTGGAAAGGACTACCCCATTGGTTGTGGCTTGAGCTATCAGGTAATGGTATTCTTGGCTGGAAGTTAGACAGCGTGCTCACTGGTTGATGTTTGTCAACCTTGTGTTAGGGATCCTCTCTGACACAATTTTAAATGTCTTTATCTTTGATATAGCATGTTCAACATGTATCCTGTGTGCAGCCACTTTTTTTTGTCAGGCAGACATCTGTAGGTCATTTTCAATAAAAAAATCCTTTATCTACCATTATAAGCCCATCCCCTTCCTGCAGATAGCCATGTTTAAGCAGATTTTTCATTAGCTTAAAGGGGAACTATTTTACCATTTCTTTCACTATTTTGGCACTTTTACACAATTCCTGTGAGTTTATGGAACACCTCTGTAATTATATATTTTTTTAATTCATTGTTTTGTATTTCTAATCAAGTCCTCAAAAACAGCATTTTTCTACCTCAAGATCTCGAGCCGTTTTGAGGCTGGGCTCCTAAACCACTGTGTGGCCTTCGCGGCATCTGGGACATTAACATGCAGCGGTGTCTCTCTGACATCACAAATCAGCACATTTTCAGATGACTCAGTTCAGTGAGGGTGAATATTGTGAGAGGAGAATTGGAAGAATGCGCCAATATGAGAATTAGAGACATAGATCATATTAATATAAGTCCACATAGCTAGGAAACAATGCTAAACACTGAAAAAGGCCATTTATAAGATAGTTCCCCTTTAAAAGATTTGGCATTTAGATTTATGATTGATGAACGAAGTGTTGGTACTTTGTTCAACGCATGGGTGGACTACATGTTCACAGTTCTAGGGGAACTACCCGCATGGCCTCATAGAGATATAATAATGGCACAAATGCCAGGAAAGTACAGAGAGGAATTTCCTACAACGATGGCAATATTAGACTGTACAGAGTTAAAAATTCAAACCCCAACTTCCAAAGCTACTCAACCTACAAGTCTGCAAACACATTGAAATCCCTCATAGCATGTGATCCACGAGGTTCTGTAATATTTTGTTCAACTCTTTTCACTGGATCTATGTCTGACAAAGAAATAGTTAGGCAGAGCAACTTTATCATGATTTTGTCTCAGTTTCATAAGAACAAGCAAGAGCTGCACACGCAGGGGCATTGTGTTAATTTGCCAATCAATTCTGCTATATGTCAATGGGACTGAAGTTTGCTGTGCTGTTTCACTGCTAGGTATACTAAACACAGTACATAGATTAATTAATTGATCATAAGTGAATCTAGTGGCATATTTGAAATAGGCTGGTACACGGCTGTGCTGCAAGACCTCTGGTGTTAATCTATTTGGTACTTGATTATGTCTCAGAACAGTATTTATACTCGTCAGTGATTCGATTTGTGCTTGTTGATTTCTCAATCGTTCATCTCGCTCCTCTTGTCCACCTTCTTCCATTTGGGGGAGGCTGCTCCACAGGCCGGCAGAAGTGCAAAAGACAGTTAGCAAACGTTAAGTTAGCTAAAACACCAGCTAACTAGCGAGGAAGAAAAGTCAGACAGAAAATTAATGACAGCAAAGTTGATGTTGATAACACTGTAGCTAGCTAGCTAGGATAACACCAGCTAGCTAGCTGGCTAGCTAGCTTGCAGCTAACGTTAGCTAACTAATAGTTTGGTCTACGTTTCTAATACATGCCGTCAAATATTATGTCTTTATGAATTGACCTTAGCTTTGAGCAAACATAAGTGTCATTGGAAATGGTCTTCACATTCAGTTGTGTATGTGGTCGACGACACAGCAGAATCCACCGCCTGCATTTGCCGAGTTTTCTTTTGGGCTTAGACCACAATGTATGCTTCCATAGTTATGCTGATGATACACAACTATATATCTCTGCAGAACCAAATAACACTACAGCCATACAGTCCATTACAAATTGTCTGTTAGCAATAAACAAGTGGATGAACAATAACTTCCTAAAATTAAACGAAAGCAAGACCGAAATCCTATTGATCGGCCCAAAAGCGAAAAGGGAAGTGCTGTGTGAAAACCTGGGGAGTCTGTCATCCTATGTAAAGACTGAGGTTACAAGCCTAGGTGTCATCTTGGACTCAGACCTGACCTTTAAGTCTCATATAAATAAGGCCATGAAAACGTCATTCTTCCACCTAAGAAACATAGCGAAAGTAAGACCTTTCGTAAATAAAAAGGATGCAGAGACACTTATTCATGCTTTTGTATCAAGTCGGCTTGACTATTGTAATGCACTGTTCACTGGTCTTCCCAAAGCAACCATTGGGAAGCTTCAGCTTATCCAAAACTCTGCAGCTCGATTACTAACTCATACAAGGAGAAGAGAACATATCACTCCAGTCCTAGCCACTCTGCACTGGCTTCCAATAACTCATAGAATTGATTTTAAGGTCCTTTTCCTAACATATAAAGCTCTTAATGTAACTGTCAAGAAGATCTACAGGACATGATGAATAAGCTGAATGTCGAATGCAAAAACTATGGAATGTCACTAAACACAAAGAAAACTAAAGTAATGATCATTGAAAAAACACCAGGAACTGTTTGTAAAATACAGGTGGATGGAGAAAAACTTGAACAAGTGAAGGAGTACATGTACCTTGGAAGCTGGATCAGTGAAGGTGGAAGAGCTAACATGGACATTAAGAGAAGAACCGGAATTGCAAAGGGCGCATTCTGGAACCATAAAGAATTATTGAGAAGAAACATAAGTTGGAAAACGAAGACCAGGATTTTGGAAACGTATGTTATGTCAGTCTTTTCATGAATGAATGAATGAATGAATGAATGAATGAATGAATGAATGAAAACTTTATTAACAGATTGCAGAATGGGTACAGTACAGTACAGCTCAATACATACAATTGTTAAGGGGATGCAGACCAGAGAAAGACTTTCGTCTTGTTTACATCAGGGTCCCCCATTTTCATACGGAGCAGAAGCATGGACGCTGAATGAAGAGGCAAAGAGGATGATAGACTCTTTTGAAATGTGGACACTGAGGAAGATGCTGAAGATAACATGGAAGGATAAGATCAAGAATGAGGAGGTACTGAGAAGAGCGGATATGCAAGGGGGACAGCTGCTGGAGAGGTTGAAAAAGAGAAAGATGGAGTTGTGCGGGCATGTTCTGAGAGGATCCAGCGGGGAGATGTTCAAGAAGGTGGTGATGGGGAAGGTGGATGGAAAGAGAGGAAGTGGAAGACCAAGAAGAGGCTGGGTAGACGATGTCTGTGATTGGAGTGGAGTGAGAGGCGGAGTCACGGAGTTGGAGAGAAGAAGTGGGGACAGAATGGGTTGGAGAGTGATAGGCAACCTTCGGAACGAAGAAGCCACCTAATGATGATGAATGAGCAAGGCCCAAAATACATAGCAAATTCCCTAGTTAGTTATCTGCCCTCAAGAATGCTACGGTCATCCACTACAGGTTTACTAGACACGCCCAGAAACCAAAAGAGGATAGGAAGTATGGCATTTGCCAACTATGCCCCAAAACTATGGAACACACTACCAACACACATCAGAAACGCCAGCTCCATACACATTTTTAAAGGAAAATTTAAAACGTACCTATACAGTCTAGCTTACAAATAGTTATGGCTTGGAAAAACCTGATGGATCCATGAGGCTAGGATAAGCCTTGTGGACCCAACTTTTTAGATGAAGGAACGGGTACATACGCACACAATACACGACCACTGATGGATCCGTAAGGCTTGGATAAGTCTTATGGACCCAACTCTTTAGATGAGGGAACGGGTACATACGTACACAATACGCGGCCACTGATGGATCCATGGGGCTTGGATAAGTCCTGTGGACCCAACTCTGACCACTGACCACATGAGGGAACGGGTACATACGCACACAATACACGGCCACTGATGGATCCATGGGGCTTGGATAAGTCCTGTGGACCCAACTCTGACCACTAATAAAAACGTAACTACACTAGCGTTATAAGAGCTAACATTGCTACCTACCGTACAAGTGCATTGGTTTAGTGCATTTCCTACTTCCGGTTGCTACTGAGCGGACATGTTTGTGCGGACCTGTTCTCCCAAACTGGTAAGCAAATGACTGTTTTCATGTTTTCATTTTTACGTTATTTTCATTTTTACGTTATTATTATTATTATTATTATTATTATTATTATTATTATTATTATTATTATTATTATTATTATTATTATTATTATTATTATTATTATTATTATTATTATTATTATTATTATTATTATTATTATTATTATTATTATTATTATTATTATTATTATTATTATTATTATTATTAAATTTTTTTTTTTAAACATTGATCTTAACTGATCACTGTGACTTTATTGCTTTTATCGTTATATATGCCTATGTTTGTGTACAGCACTTTGAGCTACATGACATGTATGAAAGGTGCTTTATAAATACTTACTTACTTACTTCGGAAAAGGTACAAAATATACTCCTCCATCCAGTCTTTCAGGGCACCTGGTGTCCGAATTACAGGTACCCCACGCACAGCGTTTCACCATCAGATATTAGCTAGATAATAAACATAGAAACTGAACTCTTCACAGTGGTTTCGATCACAGACGTTTGGTTTGATGCGCCCTACACACAGCTTTTCTGGTGATGTCCGAGTTTTCTGCCAGCGAGGATTTTTGCTGTGATATGATTGGACAAATTCTATTTGGGGCGTGGTTTAGCGACAGGTCTATTGTGTGTATTGAGCTGTACTGTACTGTACCCATTCTGCAATCTGTTAATTAAAATGTTCAATCAATCAGTATATATATATATCAGTATATCTCTGAGTGCCCGTCTCCTAGCGCTGACTAAGGTGATGGATGCCTCGGGGTCTTGGCCAAGATTGCAGTGACTGCTCTACATGCACCTCCGAGGCCTTGGATCAGTTATTTACCGTCGTCTGTCCGTGGTCCTGTCAACTGATTAACAGACTGTTAACAGATTAACAGTCAATGCGGTTTCATTGCTGGGTTAAGTACTTCTATTCTATTCACATAATATGCTTACTTCATATATCTACTCCATTCACATATATGCTTACCACTTGTATCTATTGCTATGTCCGCCCACTACAATCACATGAGCTGTCTAACGCCTGTCCCGTCTCCCTGTCCCCCTATGAGTTGCTGTCCTGGAGTGCTGACCGGAGTGTCGGACGTCCCGTGATGAAGGCCGGGAGGTTGCGACCCCCTCTGCGTGCCCCCCTGTCTCCGGAGGTCTCGTAGTGGTGACCGGAGTGCCGGACGTCCCGCGATGATGTCGGGGAGTTTGCGACCCTCTCTGCGCCGCCCCCTATCTCCCTGTCTCCGGCTGTCCCTGAGCAATGACCGGAGTGTTGAATGTCCCGTGACTAAGACGGGGAGGACGTGACCCTCTTTGCGCCGCCCCTGTGCCTCAAATAGATCCGCTATCAGCTCTATCTTTAATCTTTCAAAATGTTCAGTTGCTATCGCTATTAGCTCTATCTTTAATCTTTCAAAATGTTCAGTTGCTATTGCATGCACTCATCTGTGTTTCACTACACACATGAGTGCATGCTTACCAACTGTCCGTCTGCAACACTACTATCACCAACATCTAAGAAGGGAGATCCCCCCTTGAATGGCCCTTCTAAGGTTTCTCTCCTCCACACTGCCTGTGGAGCTTTTTTCCCTATTGTTAGGTTTTAGTGAGTTTTTCCTTACCTTCGCGTGGGGTATGTCTGGGAGTGCTTGCATTCTTTCATGTATTTGCATTTATCTTACATTTTTTGGACCTTATGGTGTTCTTGTTCTGTTCTTGACTTATTGTTATGTTCTCTTCTTGACTTGTTTAAAGAAGACCTGTACGGCCCATGGGGACATTAACGTGTGTTGTCGGGCCTTATAAATAAATTCGATTTGATTTGATTTATTTATTTTTGGTATAGTGCTTAACAAGCATAATTTAATGTTGCCCAGTTGTGGCCTGTTGAGGGGCAATACATATAAAAAGTTCCAAAACATCTGTGTTTGTATTTGTATGATCCACTATATAAACATAGTAATTATAATATCTACATACATGGCATTTGATTGGAGGCTAGTCTCACTTTGTCTCACAGCAACATTAAAATAGTTTAGATTTGTGTATGTTGTTTATGTAACAAATTTACTTGAAAGTAACGCAATAGTTACTTTCTGAAGTAACTAGTTACTTTTATAATTTGTAACTGAGTAAGTAATTTAGTTACTTTTTGGAAGAAGTAACTAGTAACTGTAACTAGTTACTTTTTAAAAGTAACTTGCCCAACACTGGTGACATCACAACGGAACATGTTTGAGTTCCATTTGAATAATTTAAATAATATGTTGACATTAAAAAAGAACAAATAAAATGATTAAAAAAAAACTACATAAAACAATGATACAAATTATAATAAAATATTTAAGTAAAATGTATAGAAATAAAGAAAAACAAGACAATGAAATAAAGATAATAATTCATTTAAAAGCTATTTTAAAAAGGTAAGTTTTGAGCAGTGCCAACCGAGTCTGCTGTCCTAACAGACTTGGGGTCTGTAGGCAGGGCCGCCTGGGAGAAATGCGAGGCCCTGTGTGAGATTTAACGCGAGGCCCCCCCCCCCCCCCCCCCCCCCAAAAGGTAAAAAAAAAAAAAAAAAAAATTATATATATATATATATTTTTTTTTTTTTTTTTTTCATACAGTCAACATATTCTTAAATAATAGCGCTGCCCGAGGCGGGGCATGATACAGTCAACATATAGCAAAAGAGAGAGCGAGAGAGAGCTCCCGTTCTACAGTCAATATACAGTGTACAGAGAGAGAGAGAGAGAGAGAGAGACACATTAGAAAGAAATTGAAATGCTATTTGGCCCTAAACAGAGAGTACACAGTGGCAGAATACCTGAGCACTGTGACTGAAGATCCTTGACTATACAGACTCAGCGAGCACAGCCTAGCCATCGAGAAAGGCCGCCATAGGCAGACTGTGTGTGTTAGAAAGAGAGAGAGAGAGAGAGAGCATGTGTGTTAGAGAGAGAGCATGTATCAGAGAGAGAGAGAGAGAGAGAGAGAGAGAGAGAGAGAGCATGTGTGTGTGTTAGAGAGAGAGCATGTATGAGAGATCAAAAAGGACAAAGATCAACACTTAAATCCAAAGAGAAGAGGGTCTATAGAGAAACCAAAGCAGCAAGGAGCCAATGGCCGACATCAGCTAAATAGGCTAGCCAGGTACTGTGACACACACAGCTTTGGCCAACGGCCCAACGCTACCCAAGCTACACAAACGACCAAGACATTCACACACAGCACATGTCGTATCTCCAAATGTTGTGAAGTAGCATATGTTTTGCCTGGAAAAAAACATCGTTATTAACAAAACATTCGGGAGGGGAAGGAAGGAAGAGTGGGGTAATGTCATGACATTTTCATTCATCTTACCTGCACGAGGAACGCAGGGCGAAAGGCCGCAACACAGGTCTCCACGTTGACGAAAGGCCTCTCGCTGGCGGGACAAAAAGAAGCTATGGCCAGAGCCTTGTCATGGTGCAGGCCCGACTACATCTTCTGTCAAAGGGCCTGCTATTCTCAAGGCATCAAACGAACGTTAAACAGCTAACTGGCTAACAGTTAGCTCAATCACCAGGCACACACCGTTAGCTACTAGTAGTATTAGCTAGTCGACCAGTTTGGCTCCAGAGAGAGAGAAAGAGAGATAGGTCAGGTCCACGGCGGGTATATAATCATAGGTTGACTCACCATAACGCAGTATCAACGCCGGCACCAATGGTAAAGTTGGAAGGAGACTTTCTTGGCCCACGCCACGGTGTAATTTCTTCTTCTTCTTCTTCGAGTACTTTCCGGCAGACTGGACACCTTTCGGCGTATTGCTGCCTAACAGATTTATCTGCTCACAAGTTCTCTTCTCCTTCTTTTGAAAAGACATCCACTCGCCTCGCCTCGCTCCTCTGAATAGGTTAGCTAACGCTAGTTAGCCTTTAGCTAAGCTAGCTACTAGCCGACATCATCATGGCTATACCATGACAAGGCTCCGGCCATTTGTCCCGCTAGCGAGAGGCCTTTCGTCAACGTTCCTTGGTGACCGACCGACTGATAATGATGATAATGACCGACCTCTTTCTTCGTCTTGGCTGGCATAACTAAGCATAGTCAAAAGCTGCACGCGCGAAATAGTCAAACGCAGCTGACTCACGCGGCGCCGGCGTACTACTACACATGATGTAAGTAAAACCACTCCCTTCGTTGAAACCAATAGTATGTCGCTGCAGAACCCCAGAGGCTGAGCTCCAATAGTGAGTATGTCTGCAGGACTGCAGACCCAGGAACAAGTCAGACACATTCTACAAACGTGTCTAATGTGAAATATATAAGCATATAAGCAAAACTAGATTTTAGGTCTGTGATGAAAAAGGGCCTCGCGGGAAGGGGGGCCGCGCAAAAAAATAAAAATAAATAAAAAAAATTAATAAAAAAAAATTAATAAAAAATATATATATATTTTTTTTTTTTTTTTTTTTTTGCGAGGCCCCCCTTCCCGCGAGGCCCTGTGCGACCGCACTGCTCGCACACCCCCTGAGGCGGCCCTGTCTGTAGGGTAAGCACTTATTCCATCCGCCCTGAACATTTATGGAGATGTATGGGCCTTTTAAGTCAGTGATAAAAGTGTCTTTCAAGGATAACTGAGTTCCTGCACTGATTATTATAGTTCAATATTCAATATTTGATCACCAAAACCCCCCAAAAAACATAAAAAGGCCCCCCCCCGCCCAAAAAGGGCCCCCAAAAATAGCACAGGCCCAGTGCCCTTTTCAGCCTTTGAGCACCTGCCCCTCTAAAGTCCTGTGCACGTCCCTGGAGAGGAGACAGCGGAGAATTTCGAGGATGCCTGCCATACGCACTGGATATATTTTCCTTCCACTTGGTATCACTCCGGAATCACGTTTCAACCAAGTCACTAACGTAACGTTGCTGTCATGAGCCTGTGCTATGCCTATGGTAGCCTACAAGTGATGAAATAAATAAAACATCCCAGCTAGTTAGATAGTAAATTATATTGACCAAATTGACCTAATTGTTTACACTGCCTGTGTTGTTTTTACTACCTGTACCCCCCCCTTCCCCCATGCTGCTATGATGCCTGAATTTCCCCAAGGGGATCAATAAAGGAATATCTTATCTTATCTTATAAGTGCTGTATATTCTGCATTGTTTAATATAAATGCATTTTTTTATTCCAATCCCGATTTGTATTTGAGATTCCCAAATCCCATCGGACTTGACTTCTTCGTGTCCCTCAGTGAGTATAATACCAGCATTCAACTGTATGCGCCACAGCGGTTTCTATCATCATCATCATCACCACCCACGCTATGCATAGAATATATAGGTCCGCGGAGAGGCACGCTGAGGAGGCCGTGCAAACTGCAATGGAATATGGGGCATCTCTCTCTCTTTACCTAATATTTTGATTCCATCCTGACATTTTTCAGTTGGAAGGGCAGTCTATATGCATAACGAAAACACATTTTATTTTTATTTTTTATTTTTCAAAGAGGGCACTTTTTTTATGAGGCTCAAAAAGGCAGGTGCTCAAGCACCCCTTGGGCTCTATGTGTGCACGTGCCTGGCTCTATGTGTGCACGTGCCTGGCTCTATGTGTGCACGTGGCTGGCTCTATGTGTGCACGTGCCTGGCTCTATGTGTGCACGTGCCTGGCTCTATGTGTGCACGTGCCTGGCTCTATGTGTGCACGTGCCTGGCTCTATGTGTGCACGTGCCTGGCTCTATGTGTGCACGTGCCTGGCTCTATGTGTGCACGTGCCTGGCTCTATGTGTGCACGTGCCTGGCTCTATGTGTGCACGTGCCTGCCGGTATGGACCATCAGAGTCTTGAACACTGAACTCTCCACACACAAGCACACATGAGAACACACACAACACACACACTGTATACGCTTGCACACTAACAGTCACTTTAGCATGAACACACACACACACACACACATGCTGCACACGCTCACACTCACTTCACACTTACTTTACAAAAGAACGGGAGTGTATAGTAAATAGATGGATATAGCAAGATAGCATAAGGATATATAGTATAACTGTAGATTGTATAGTATAGTATTGTATAGTAGTGTACATAAGACCCAGTGCCTCATCCGTAGCTTAACACTGTATTGCACTATCGCAGGACCTTAGCATGTCTTTTACCATGCTTTTTGTAAACTTTATGTACATTATACCTGTTATGTCTTATTCTTATTACTTGTATTATTGCACAATCGCTGCGGGCATGACCCCCCGCATTTCACTGTCTGCTTGTATGCAGTGACAAATAAAACTCTTGACTTGACTTGACTATGCTAGGTGTTGGTCAAAAACACCTCTCTGGAGTTTTAAACTAGGCTCGTGGTCTGGATGGAGTTTCTACTGAACGTGCAGAGAGGAGTTTGATTATATCTGTCTTCTTGTCTGACTCTGGAAAAGACAGTAAGAGCATTTCCCATCATGGTGCCGTGTTCCTTTAATGTTTTCTATTCTGGAGAAAACAACAAAAACAAACAAAACAAACTGGTTTTGTACACATGTTATAAATTGATGAAAAGTATGCACCCTCAAAGTTCAAACCTGCTGACTTCAAGAAGAAGTGATCTGAACATCACAACTGAACCAGCACTTCAACCAGCACTTCAACCAGCACTTCAACCAGCACTTCAACCAGCACTTCAACCAGCACTTCAACCAGCACTTCAACCAGCACTTCAACCAGCACTTCAACCAGCACTTCAACCAGCACTTCACTTCAACCAGCGCTTCAACCAGCACTTCAACATGAATGCACAGCAGCCCCCAAGCACTGTTTAGTATTGAGTACAGTGTACTTTCACTTTTGATGTTAATACATTCAATATAAAAATACTATTCTATCAGGGTATTTCTAAGTATTTCCTACGTAAAGGATTTGTGTTCTTAATCCAGCCCTGTCAGCATTGTAGCACCGCTGGCTCAGAAATAGATGAATCATTAAGCTATAATGTACAGAACTACAGTCTGTATATTATCACAATGCTGTGTATGGGATTATTGATTACAGCCGGCGAATCGTTTAAAACAATGCGTCTGTTGTTAACCTTAGAGACTTATTAAAGAGGCCATGGATTTTTGAAAGGAAGCCGTTGGAACAAGCAAGTGGTTTTAGTGGTCGACTCGTGTTTGGATGAGGACCGACTCAGCCACGGAATAAATCCCACGTTCATTCCAACGTAATGTGTGTGTGTGGTTGAGTCTCCATCATCCTCGTGCCAAATGACTGGAAATGTTACAAAATGCATCTTTAAACGTACAGTATTTATCATGTTGGATCAGTTAACACATCCTCTGTACTAAGGAGCACTTGCTGATGAGAGAAAACCACTTGATTTCTTAAGTCCGTATCATTGTGTGAAAGGGTCATTTTAAACTTGACCACGTACACGTTTGAACCGGAGCACACACTGTAAAAAATAAATGTTTTTTCACAGGAAATTCACTGTATTATTTTACAGATTACTTTTGTTTTTCTACTTTAAGTGTAAATGCCATAAAAATACAGTAAATTACCTTTTTATCAAAATATTAACCATTAAATAAAGGTTGTAATCTGTAAATGTATTTGATTTTACTGTAATTTGACAGTAAGTATTTGGCAACCATTGACGCCAGACATTTACCGTATTCTTGCAGCTTTTTTTCTTACAGTGCAGGTTACAGTGTTTCCTGTTGCAGTGACGACTACTAATATAAATAGCTGACAGGAAACAAACCAAGCTGCTCATTCACACCTTTATTTATCCTCCAAGAAGGCCACTGAGGTTGCCCCTCATTAATAACAACGTCATCAAGATTTGCAGGCACATTAAAAACAGATAAAAACATAAGGAAATAAAAGAAAATCTGCTAAATAAACAGGACAAAAACAGAGATGCAAAATTAAAAACCCATGGAAATCATGGACTGAAACAAGCAGACTTGTAATCATGTTTTTAATAAACTCTCCATTGGATAGTGTGTGGGGGGGGGGGGGGGGGGGTATTGATCATTCCAAGAAGCTGCAAGGCATTAACCCTTTCACTGCCACACGGCAGCCGGTTAACCCTTTCACTGTGACAATACAGATGGAGCATCGCCGTCGGTTGTGTGATAGTAAAGGGTTAACCTTCTGTCGCGTGGCAGTGAAAGGGTTCAAACAAAAGGCTGACTTTCCAAGTGTAGTCTGCACTCTGGGGACCAAGCATGAGCCAGTGATCTGAGCGTGTCAGACAGGGGTCCATATTTACAATCTGGCAACATTGTGATATAAGGTGGTCATTTCCCGGCAATGGTCTTTAAAGATAAACTGATACCCATGTTTATTTTTGTTCCCTAGCAATGCAATTCCACTGGTCTACAGTTTATTTCTTGATTGGCACCGTGACTGAAACTGGCTTTTTGCTTTCTACTGCCCTTGACAGGAAACAGAGTTGAGACACTTTAACAGAGAGGAGAGGATATGTGGCATTGAGATAAACAAACAATCAACATGCGTGCCGTTCTGGTCACAGAGATAAGGGTGAATATACATAGTATGGAGCTAAATTACATTTACTTGACTAAAACAGTTATTGTGTCTTACCCAGTTGAAGACAATATTAAAGGTTTACCTAAACGTCCTGTAAAGGGATGAAACATCTCAAAAATCTATATTTACACTTTGAATGTGTTATTGAGTGTCGTTGATCAATATCACACTTTGAATGTTGTTATTGAGTGTCATTTATCAATATTTACACTTTGAATGTGTTATTGAATGACATTTATCAATATTTACACTTTGAATGTGCTATTGAGTGTCATTGATCAATATTACAATTTGAATGTTTTTATTGAGTGTAATTTATCAATATTTACACTTTGAATGTGTTATTGAGTGTCATTAATCAATATTTACACTTTGAATGTTGTTATTGAGTGTCATTTATCAATATTTACACTTTTAATGTGTTATTGAGTGTCATTTATCAATATTTACACTTTGAATGTTGTTATTGAATGTCATTTATCAATATTTACACTTTGAATGTGTTATTGAGTGTCATTTATCAATATTTACACACTGAATGTTGTTATTGAGTGTCATTTATGAATATCTACACTTTGAATGTGTTATTGAGTGTCATTTATCAATATTTCCATATGTGTTAAAGTTTGAAAGTGTATCCAATATTGTGCCACAATTTACTTAAAAACACAAAATATACTATACATGCCGACTGTTTCCAAGAACTCATTACTCTAATTTGAAGTGGAAATGAGTCTGATAGTGTACATAAAAGAAAGCTCTCTGTACTATAAACATGTGTGTATTTTCATGTTGTCACTCCTCACACTGTGAAACCCCAAAATAAACCTGAGTCAGTTGAGAGAGAACAGGGAAGTGCAACATGTAATAATAATACAGTCTGAGGAGCAGAGATGCACGTATTGCCTCGCCGCACATTGGACTTTGTGTAATTTAATATTCGTTTTTGTGGTACAGATTGGAGCACAGATGGATTATTTACGAGAAAACATCTGGTTATGGGTGATTATTGTAATCGTTTTTTTCTCAATGGGAATAGTCCTCATCTTTGTCCTAATCAATAAGTGTATCTCTGTTAAAGGTATGTTGAATTTATGCTCCATATGTCTTACAGTAAAGTTGTTTGGGGAATTACTATAGTAAGCTTGCTTCTTCAAGAAATAAAATAATAAATAAATCATATTATGATCATGAATATGATTTATAGAGATATTGCATTGGGAATTATCTGTATGTATTATCTTTGTTTCTTTAAGAAAAAACGTTTGAAATATCTTTTAGGATCATGGAAATTATAATGATTATTAGTGTGCTTGGTGGTTGCTCTTGTACTGTATCTGTAGTAAACATAAATTATACATCTGTAAACCTTGTCATAAATTATCTACAGTATCTGTAAACCTTGTCATAAATTATCTACAGTATCTGTAAACCTTGTCACAAAGGATATACAGTATCTGTAAAGTTTAAACCTTGTCATAAAGGATACAGCATCTGTAAACCTGGTCATAAAAGATATACAGTATCTGTAAACCTTGTCATAAATTATATACAGTATCTGTAAAGTTTAAACCTTGTCATAAAGGATATACAGTATGTGTAAACCTTGTCATAAAGGATATACAGTATGTGTAAACCTTGTCATAAATTATCTACAGTATCTTCAACTTCAACTTCAAATTACTTTATTTTCCTTTCGGAACTTCATTTGTGCAGTGGTTAAAAAAGAAAATGTAAAAAAAAATGTTAAAATCTGTAAACCATGTCATAAATTATCTACAGTATCTGTAAACCTTGTCATAAAGGATATAATATGTATACTGTACCTACCTAGTAACTATAAAGGATATACAGTATCTGTAAACCTTGTCATAAAGGATATAATATGTATACTGACATTGTGCTCGTCACCAACGCAAGAGACACCGGTTTCGACTCCGCATGTCGGCGTTGCCTCCAGCTTGGGCCGGCCGTCATACTAACTCAATTGGCAGAGTCAGCGGGTGGGAAGTCGATGGGTGGTAATCTGGACGTTGTGGACAGCGACTCCTACAGGTCGGTTGGGGGACGCCTGCACAGCAGAGACAGGAAATGGCGGGGGCAGTGTGAGCCTCCCACACGTTACACCTCGCCAATGAGAGTCCGTGCTGGCAGGTGAAAAGATGTGACAGGCTGCCTCCTCGTGTATCGGAGGGGACACGTGATGCACGGCTTCTATCCTCCCTACAACCGACCAGTGGGGGGCATATGCGAGCAACGTTCAAGACAGGAGAGGGGAGAATTGGCACAGCGGAATTGGGATGGGAGAAAAATAGAAAAAGAGGAGAAAAAAGTGGATAAAAAAAAAGGTATATACTGTATCTGTGTACCTTGAGATACTGAGAAGGACAATAAGGCCCATAGGAAAAAGTTACTGCTTACTGGGAGACGTTATGAGTTTTAGGAGTTTAGGAGTTTCTGTCATTTACAGGAGGTACAGCACCACTTTGTGCACAGCCAGTGGTGGAGCGCCTACTGTCTGATTATGATTACAGATTATTATTATTATGAATGTAGACAGTGCACAAACCCCCACCCCCCTCCTCCCCACCCCACCCCACCCCACCCCACGCCCTCTGCTGATATAAAATCTGGGGCAGCTCCGTAGGACTGCTCCAACTTTGTGAGGCCATAAAATGTCAAACACATTGATAACCCTAACCCACGTTACCCTACTCATCGGTGACGACCTTTTAATATTTCGCGTCGGAAACTAAATATCAATTAGAAGTAGGGATGTTCGATATTGGCTTTTTTACCGATACCGATATACCGATATTGTCCAACTCTTAATTTCCGATACCGATATCAACCGATACCGATATATGCAGGGTTTCCCCCCTCCCCCCAAAACGGAATAATTTCAGGTAATTAACATTACATATCTCTTGTCGTGGAATTAACACAACATTATGCATACTTTTGACAATAAATAAAATCAGAATTTGTTCTTACTTGCTTGCCTGGGTAAATAAAGGTTAAATAAATGTACAAAAAAAAAAAAATCTTTTTGAAAACCGATACCAATAATTTCCGATATCACATTTTAATGCCAATATTGGCCGATAATATCGGTAGGCCGATAATATCGGACATCCCTAATTAGAAGACGTCACCTCCTGTGGGTTTCAATTAAACAGTTTAACCTTTCTTTCATTTATTTTCACAGCTTCACAATACAGAACCTCGGAACCTGCAGCTGCACCGGACTTGTATTCAGAGTAATACTTTTAAAAGAATTGTGATTTCTTTAACAACATCATCATTAACAACACATGCTTTTGCTCAGCTCACAAAAATGCATTTTGATGCTAAAATATAGAAAATATATATATAAATTAAATACATTTTCTTCATCACTTCCGCAGGAGCAGCAAATACCACCAGAAATATCCTGAAAGACCAGCTCTCCCACCGAGGGACCAGTTCCTCACAGCAGGTACGCTCTAGTGATGCACGATATATCGGCCGCCGATATAATATCGGCCGATATGGCAGTTTTTTTACACATCGGTATCGGTCCGATATCAAGATAGGGCCGATATGGGCAGATACATTATTATTATTATTTTTTTTTTAATCTTTTTTTTCTTTCTTTTTACGTTATGTTTTGGCCTTAAATAGTTTCAAAATATCTGTCATTTCTGAAAATAAGTTACAAAAGTAAAAAAATAAATGCGTTTAGGAAAATAGCTCTTTATTTGATTATCATAAAAAAGTGTTTTCTATACAGAGATATCGACATCGGTAAATATCGGTATCGGCCAGAACAGCAATATTAATATCGGTTATAGGTATTTTCACATCGGTGCATCACTAGTACGCTCTAAAGGTCATGGGTAACCCACCTGAAACATTAGGCTTACTAGGCCTCAGGCAGGGCTTCTCTGCTATACTCATCCCGCTGTAACACATCTGGATTGTCTGGGCAGCCAAACATCTACCCGTCAGCCAAAGGGGAACTAAGAGATATTAGGCTTACTAGGCCTCAGGCCATGGAAGATATTAGGCTTACTAGGCCTCAGGCCATGGGAGATATTAGGCTTACTAGGCCTCAGGCCATGGGAGATATTAGGCTTACTAGGCTTTAGGGCAAGAGAGATATTAGGCTTACTAGGCCTCAGGCCATGGGAGATATTAGGCTTACTAGGCCTCAGGCCATGGGAGATATTAGGCTTACTAGGCCTCAGGCCATGGGAGATATTAGGCTTACTAGGCTTTAGGGCAAGAGAGATATTAGGCTTACTAGGCTTTAGGGCAAGAGAGATATTAGGCTTACTAGGCTTCAGGCCATGGGAGATATTAGGCTTACTAGGCCTCAGGCCATGGGAGATATTAGGCTTACTAGGCTTTAAGGCAAGAGAGATATTAGGCTTACTAGGCTTTATGGCAAGAGAGATATAAGGCTTACTAGGCCTCAGGCCATGGGAGATATTAGGCTTACTAGGCTTTATGGCAAGAGAGATATAAGGCTTACTAGGCCTCAGGCCATGGGAGATATTAGGCTTACTAGGCTTTAAGGCAAGAGAGATATTAGGCTTACTAGGCTTTAGGGCAAGAGAGATATTAGGCTTACTAGGCCTCAGGCCATGGGAGATATTAGGCTTACTAGGCCTCAGGCCATGGGAGATATTAGGCTTACTAGGCCTCAGGCCATGGGAGATATTAGGCTTACTAGGCTTTAGGGCAAGAGAGATATTAGGCTTACTAGGCTTTATGGCAAGAGAGATATAAGGCTTACTAGGCTTTATGGCAAGAGAGATATAAGGCTTACTAGGCCTCAGGCCATGGGAGATATAAGGCTTACTAGGCTTCATGCCATGGTAGATATTAGGCGTATTAGGCTTCAGGCCATGGGAGATATTAGGCTTACTAGGCCTCAGGCCATGGGAGATATTAGGCTTATTAGGCTTCAGGCCATGGGAGATATTAGGCTTACTAGGCCTCAGGCCATGGGAGATATTAGGCTTACTAGGCTTCAGGCCATGGGAGATATTAGGCTTACTAGGCCTCAGGCCAATAGTAATATTAGGCTTCAGCCACAGAAAGGCCCCCTACTGGTAAAACCCCCTGCTGGGGTTTGAACCCAGCACTCTCTTGCTGTGAGGCAACGGTGCTAAACACTGCACCACCATGCCGCCCACAACCCAATTCCATTGCCAAATGCCTATAAATTGCATATCCTTTATTATATAGGTCCCTTCCAAAATAAGTATCACGGTACCTGCACAATGTTTTGGTCATGGGTAGCGATGGTGACAACGAGAAGTGATGCCTTTACCACTGGTTCGGTGGAAGATGACTCTGCCGTAATGTTATGTGGCTAGAGAAATCGTCTTCCTTGTAAAGAGTGGCGACAGTCGTCTGGTAATCCGGAGGTTCCTGGTTAGATTCCCGCTCCTTCCGGGCAGCAAGTGTCCTTGAGCAAGACACTTAACCCCTAACTGCTCCCGATGAGCAGGTTGGCACCTTGCATGGTGTCTTTAAAGGTATGAATGATTGTAAATGAAAGCTTACGACTTGTGTTGGCTTTGTACACTACTACTTCAAGACTTGTTGTCTTCTACTTAAGAAGAGCCTGCACAAAATTCATAAAATTCATACTTCTACTGGTCACTTCACTGACATTTAAATAAAGTCTCACTCCAGTGTGAGTGTGTCTCAGTGGGACAACGTTTCTGTGTTTAAAATGTCTCAATGAATAAAATGTCTCATTGTGAGAAGAATGTTGTTTGCGACCAAGATACTGTATCTGCCATCATGATCAAATACTATGATAGTGGAAGTGTGTGGGTGTGATGTAGGATGTCTCTGCTGTACTGCAAGAAGAGGTAGCTGCTCTGAGTATAGATCTCTCTAGGCCTGTAGTCAGGGGCATAGCTGGGGGGGGGGGGGTGGTAGCTTAGGATGATTCCAAGGGCCCAGCACTGGGGGGGGGGGGGGCCACATTTTTTTTTATCTTTTATTTTTATTTTTTTTTACTAGACATCACTCAGGTGTATTATTGATGCTCTCATTGATACTATGTTTGTTTCTGAAGTGTGTGTGTGTGTGTGTGTGTGTGTGTGTGTGTGTGTGTGTGTGTGTGTGTGTGTGTGTGTGTGTGTGTGTGTGTGTGTGTGTGTGTGTGTGTGTGTGTGTGTGTGTGTGTGAGGTATATATAGAGAGAGGGGGGGCTTTGCTAGACTATTGCATTGGTCCATTCATTGAAGATGAACGCAATGCGACATCCTTTACTAGGCTCACCCACCAACAGTGCAGGTGCTGAACTGCTGATCCGAATGTATAGGTAAAAACCATATTATGCGTTTTCATCAATAAAAAAATGGCAAAAAAAAAATTGCGCGCTTACGCGCGCTCGCATTCACTAAGGGCCTACAAATACATTCTTTCATGGGGCCCAGAATCGGGAGCTACACCCCTGCCTGTAGTATAGTATCTCTCTAGGCCTGAAGCCTGTAGTATAGTATCTCTCAAGTTTCAAGTTCAAGTTTCTTTAATAGTTGTCATACAGAAGTACAGAATACTTTTATACAATGCTTCTTACTGTTACGCTCCAGAGGCCTGTAGTATAATATCTCTCTAGGCCTGAAGCCTGTAGTATAGTATCTCTCTAGGCCTGAAGCCTGTAGTATAGTATCTCTCTAGGCCTGAAGCCTGTAGTATAGTATCTCTCTAGGCCTGAAGCCTGTAGTATAGTATCTCTCTAGGCCTGAAGCCTGTAGTATAGTATCTCTCTAGGCCTGAAGCCTGTAGTATAGTATCTATCTAGGCCTGAAGCCTGTAGTATAGTATCTCTCTAGGCCTGAAGCCTGTAGTATAGTATCTCTCTAGGCCTGAAGCCTGTAGTATAGTATCTCTCTAGGCCTGAAGCCTGTAGTATAGTATCTCTCTAGGCCTGAAGCCTGTAGTATAGTATCTCTCTAGGCCTGAAGCCTGTAGTATAGTATCTCTCTAGGCCTGAAGCCTGTAGTATAGTATCTCTCTAGGCCTGAAGCCTGTAGTATAGTATCTCTCTAGGCCTGAAGCCTGTAGTATAGTATCTCTCTAGGCCTGAAGCCTGTAGTATAGTATCTCTCTAGGCCTGAAGCCTGCAGTATAGTATCTCTCTAGGCCTGAAGCCTGTAGTATAGTATCTCTCTAGGCCTGAAGCCTGTAGTATAGTATCTCTCTAGGCCTGAAGCCTGTAGTATAGTATCTCTCTAGGCCTGAAGCCTGTAGTATAATATCTCTCTAGGCCTGAAGCCTGTAGTATAGTATCTCTCTAGGCCTGAAGCCTGTAGTATAGTATCTCTCTAGGCCTGAAGCCTGTAGTATAGTATCTCTCTAGGCCTGAAGCCTGTAGTATAGTATCTCTCTAGGCCTGAAGCCTGTAGTATAGTATCTCTCTAGGCCTGAAGCCTGTAGTATAGTATCTCTCTAGGCCTGAAGCCTGTAGTATAGTATCTCTCTAGGCCTGAAGCCTGTAGTATAGTATCTCTCTAGGCCTGAAGCCTGTAGTATAGTATCTCTCTAGGCCTGAAGCCTGTAGTATAGTATCTCTCTAGGCCTGAAGCCTGTAGTATAGTATCTCTCTAGGCCTGAAGCCTGTAGTATAGTATCTCTCTAGGCCTGAAGCCTGTAGTATAGTATCTCTCTAGGCCTGAAGCCTGTAGTATAGTATCTCTCTAGGCCTGAAGCCTGTAGTATAGTATCTCTCTAGGCCTGAAGCCTGTAGTATAGTATCTCTCTAGGCCTGAAGCCTGTAGTATAGTATCTCTCTAGGCCTGAAGCCTGTAGTATAGTATCTCTCTAGGCCTGAAGCCTGTAGTATAGTATCTCTCTAGGCCTGAAGCCTGTAGTATAGTATCTCTCTAGGCCTGAAGCCTGTAGTATAGTATCTCTCTAGGCCTGAAGCCTGTAGTATAGTATCTCTCTAGGCCTGAAGCCTGTAGTATAATATCTCTCTAGGCCTGAAGCCTGTAGTATAATATCTCTCTAGGCCTGAAGCCTAGTAAGCCTAATATCACCTTTGACGTTACACAGACCAATGAAAAGAAAACGGCGTTGGCCGCTACCTCTAGATGGGGAGATTCCTAAAACATGACTGTGCCGGCTGCCACCAGTGCCACTGAACCCTTGTGTTGTGTTCATTACAGCTCAATGAAATTATGTTGAATTGCATTCTTGCATTTATTTGCATTTATTTAAATTTTGTTGGACCTTATGGTGTTCTTGTTCTGTTCTTGACTTATTGTTATGTTTCTTCTTGACTTGTTTAAAGAAGACGTGTCCGGCCCATGGGGACATTAACGTGTGTTGTCGGGCCTCACAAATACATTTAATTTGATTTGATTTGAAGGGAAAAAACATCAATCCCTATTGCAATCCCTATTTCTATGTTTTCATCTACATCTTTTCATGCTGTAATTAACACAACACAAGGATTCAGTGTCCTCCGATGACATCACTGGGGGGGGGGTCTCTCAATAACTGTCAAACTAAATAAACATGTGTAAAACGGTTTAGAGCCTTGGGGTATGTGTGAGATTATGTGCGGAACAAATGAGGTTTGTCTTTCCGCGAAGTGCCCCTTTAAGTATTACAGAAGAATAACAGTAAGGCCGGGTCTTTCAGCCTTCACTATCTTTCCTCACCACTTGTCATAACTTGTCATTTCAGTTTAACTGAGAGTGGCTTGTTGGCATCCAGTTTGACGCTTATTCCATTCTAACGCTGCCGTTGGGAGCCGACTGACACTGAGGACCGAACATGAGGAGAGAACGCTGTTGGCCGCTGCTCTAGACGGAGAGATTCCTAAAAAGTGACCGTGCCAGCAGCAGCACGGCAGAAACAAAGGCAGAGATAAACACTCAGACGAACCCACTTCGGTTTCACAGCTTTAACCCTTTCACTACCACACTATACAAGGTAAACCCTTTCACTGCCACACTACAGATGGTAGTCTGTCTGTAGTGTGGTGGGGGTGAAAGGGTTAACCTTCTGTAGTGGGGGGGGGGGGGGGTAGTAGAGCAGTTGTCTGGTAATCCAGAGGTTCCCGGTTCGATTCCCGCTCCCTCCGGCCAGCGTGTCAAAGTGTCCTTGAGCAAGACACTTAACCCCCCAATTGCTCCCGATGAGCAGGTCGGCACCTCGCGTGGTCGTGTGTGAATGTGTGTGTGGATGTGTAAAATGTGAGGCCTAAATTGTAAAGCGCTTTGGATAAAAGCTGCTATATAAATGCACCCATTTACCATTTAGTGTGGTAGTGGTTAACCTCCTGTAGTGCGGTAGTGAAAGGGTTAACCTTCTGCAGTGGGGTAGTCAAGGGGTTAACCTTCTGTAGTGCAGTAGTCAAAGGGTTATATTAACCTTCTGTAGTGTGGTAGTGAAAGGGTTAACCTTCTGTAGTGTGGTAGTGAAAGGGTTAACCTTCTGTAGTGTGGTAGTCAAGGGGTTAACCTTCTGTAGTGTGGTAGTGAAAGGGTTAACCTTCTGTAGTGTGGTAGTGAAAGGGTTAACCTTCTGTAGTGTGGTAGTGAAAGGGTTAACCTTCTGTAGTGTGGTAGTGAAAGGGTTAACCTTCTGTGGTGTGGTAGTCAAGGGTTTAACCGTCTGTAGTGTGGTAGTCAAGGGGTTAACCTTCTGTAGTCCGGTAGTGAAAGGGTTAACCTTCTGTAGTGTGGTAGTGAAAGTGTTAACCTTCTGTGGTGTGGTAGTCAAGGGGTTAACCTTCTGTAGTGTGGTAGTGAAAGGGTTAACCTTCTGTAGTGTGGTAGTGAAAGGGTTAACCTTCTGTAGTGTGGTAGTAAAAGGGTTAACCTTCTGTAGTGTGGTAGTAAAAGGGTTAACCTTCTGTAGTGTGGTAGTCAAGGGGTTAACCTTCTGTAGTGTGGTAGTGAAAGGGTTAACCTTCTGTAGTCCGGTAGTGAAAGGGTTAACCTTCTGTAGTGTGGTAGTGAAAGGGTTAAACTTCTGTGGTGTGGTAGTCAAGGGGTTAACCTTCTGTGGTGCGGTAGTGAAAGGGTTAAAGCGCAGCTTTTCGCATTAATGCCAACACACTGGGAGTTAACCTCTTGTTGCCATGACAGACAGGAAGGGGAGTCGGAGTGAATCATCTCAGTTCTCCTTCACCTCTGCTGCTAAAGGAAACCTTCTCCCTTGACTCAGTCATCTTGCCGGCTGTGCATGAAGTTGTACCTGATGTCTGCTTGTTACCTCGCAGCTGAAGGAAATATCAGAGGCCGCCTAATATAGCACTCAACACTGATTGATTGATTGATTGATTAGAACATTTTATTAACAGATTGCAGAATGGCTCAATACACACAATTGTTAAGGGGATGCAGACCAGAGAAAGACTTTCGTCTTGTTTACATCAGGGTCCCCCATTTTCAATTCATCATAACATATATGACATACACGACATACAGATAGACAGTACTGCTCAGGGCCGGACTGGGGAAATAATTCATACCGGGAGATATAGCGCGAAATATAGCCCCAATCAGGCCACTTTTTAAGCGGGGGGTCTGGGGGTCCCCCACCAGGAATTTTTTTGTTACAAAGACTTAATTTCCTGCATTCTGGTGAATTTTAGTGCATGTGAATCACAAACTAATGAGCCAACAATTACTTAGTACAATGTACTGTTATGGACCTCAAATAAAACTGTTGTGGCACTAGCAATGCTACTCTCTCCACCTTCAAAAAGAAAAAAGCAAGAGCACAACATATTTTTCTATTTACTATTATAATACAGTTAACCACTCTCTCCTGTAAGGGCCTTTCTTTTTCTTTGTTTTATCCCTCTCTCCTCCACCCTTTCTCTTTCTTCCACTGTCCATCTTGACATCAACGTTAATTGACATTCGCTCTACTGTATCTCTCCCGAGTCCCACTACCTGGCTCACTGCCTGGCTGTTATTCTGCATCTGAGTGCCGTCTGCCATTCCATTCGCCGCCTCCGCTGTCAATCAGTTGTATCGCCTGGTCCCGCCTCCACCAATCACAAGCGGCAGCACGGCTCCATTGTGTGTGTGTGATCCGCGTGAGTGAGAGAGTCAGATAGTTCTCCAACTCTGTCGCAGACAGTGAAATCCTGGTTGTTCCCCACCCACCTAGGTTATCTAACTATCGCGCCGCGCCGCCGCCACAACTAGAAACAATGGCCTGGCAAAAAAAAAAAAAAAAAAAAAAAAAAAAAAATATATATTTTTTTTTTAAATCTGTGCAGGCCAGGCCACCGGGAAAACTAGAGAGTAGAGAGTAGAGTGTAGAGAGTAGAGAGTAGAGAGTAGAGAGTAGAGTGTAGAGTGTAGAGAGTAGAGTGTAGAGAGTAGAGAGTAGAGAGTAGAGAGTAGAGTGTAGAGTGTAGAGAGTAGAGAGTAGAGTGTAGAGAGTAGAGTGTAGAGTGTAGAGAGTAGAGAGTAGAGAGTAGAGAGTAGAGAGTAGAGTGTAGAGAGTAGAGAGTAGAGTGTAGAGTGTAGAGAGTAGAGAGTAGAGTGTAGAGTGTAGAGAGTAGAGAGTAGAGTGTAGAGAGTAGAGAGTAGAGAGTAGAGAGTAGAGAGTAGAGTGTAGAGAGTAGAGAGTAGAGAGTAGAGTGTAGAGAGTAGAGAGTAGAGTGTAGAGTGTAGAGAGTAGAGAGTAGAGTGTAGAGTGTAGAGAGTAGAGAGTAGAGTGTAGAGAGTAGAGAGTAGAGAGTAGAGAGTAGAGTGTAGAGAGTAGAGTGTAGAGAGTAGAGTGTAGAGTGTAGAGTGTAGAGAGTAGAGTGTAGAGTGTAGAGAGTAGAGAGTAGAGAGTAGAGAGTAGAGAGTAGAGAGTAGAGTGTAGAGTGTAGAGAGTAGAGAGTAGAGAGTAGAGAGTAGAGAGTAGAGAGTAGAGTGTAGAGTGTAGAGTGTAGAGAGTAGAGTGTAGAGTGTAGAGAGTAGAGAGTAGAGAGTAGAGAGTAGAGAGTAGAGAGTAGAGTGTAGAGTGTAGAGAGTAGAGAGTAGAGAGTAGAGTGTAGAGAGTAGAGAGTAGAGTTTCTTTAATAGTTGTCATACAGAAGTACAGAATACTTTTATACAAAATGCTTCTTACTGTTGCGCTCCAGAGACTGTGCAAGACAAGATAAGTATGAAATAAAATAACATAGTAAAATTAGAAGTAAAAAAAATGAGGTCACAGTGTTCAGTTTAGACATATGTACAATGTTCGATGCAGAATAGACGTAGTTACCATACAATATACAATACTGTGCAGTGTACTAATATACAATACTATATAGTGCAAGGCAGAAATGGAGAAATGGGACGAGGTGCAATTTAGGTACAATTCACAGTAGGTGTACGAGTTGTAGTGCAAATCCTTTATCAATAAATATAAAGTGTAAGTGTGTTTGTGTGATCTAAAGTGTGGAGAGTGGGTGCTGCAGTGTGTTGTTTGTTTGAGTGAGTGTGTGCGTGTGGGTGTGTGTGCTGTGTGCATTTGATGGTTGTTGCATAGTGGTTATTGTTCGTTTAGCGATTATTGTTAGTTTAGCAGCCTGATGGCCTGGGGATAGAAGCTTCAGAGTGTAGAGAGTAGAGAGTAGAGTGTAGAGAGTAGAGAGTAGAGAGTAGAGTGTAGAGAGTAGAGTAGAGAGTAGAGTGTAGAGAGTAGAGAGTAGAGAGTAGAGAGTAGAGAGTAGAGAGTAGAGAGTAGAGAGTAGAGAGTAGAGAGTAGAGTGTAGAGTGTAGAGAGTAGAGAGTAGAGAGTAGAGTGTAGAGTGTAGAGAGTAGAGTGTAGAGAGTAGAGTGTAGAGAGTAGAGAGTAGAGAGTAGAGAGTAGAGAGTAGAGTGTAGAGTGTAGAGTGTAGAGAGTAGAGAGTAGAGAGTAGAGTGTAGAGTGTAGAGAGTAGAGAGTAGAGAGTAGAGAGTAGAAGGTAGGGAGTAGAGAGTAGAGTGTAGAGAGTAGAGAGTAGCGTGTAGAGAGTAGAGAGTAGAGAGTAGAGAGTAGAGAGTAGAGAGTAGAGAGTAGAGAGTAGAGTGTAGAGAGTAGAGAGTAGAGAGTAGAGAGTAGAGAGTAGAGAGTAGAGAGTAGAGAGTAGAGTGTAGAGAGTAGAGTGTAGAGTGTAGAGTGTAGAGTGTAGAGTGTAGAGAGTAGAGAGTAGAGAGTAGAGTGTAGAGAG
The DNA here is from genome assembly GCF_963971535.1 of Notolepis coatsorum. Classification (NCBI taxonomy): domain Eukaryota; kingdom Metazoa; phylum Chordata; class Actinopteri; order Aulopiformes; family Paralepididae; genus Notolepis; species Notolepis coatsorum. The sequence continues at coordinate 957,121 of NW_028174873.1, read as the reverse complement.
TAGAGAGTAGAGAGTAGAGAGTAGAGTGTAGAGAGTAGAGTGTAGAGAGTAGAGAGTAGAGTGTAGAGTGTAGAGAGTAGAGAGTAGAGAGTAGAGTGTAGAGAGTAGAGTGTAGAGAGTAGAGAGTAGAGTGTAGAGTGTAGAGCAGGGGTGGGCAATTATTTTTCCCGGGGGGCCGAATGAGCAACTGAAAATATGTTGGAGGGCCGGGCCAAAATTCCAAACTCAATTATGCATAATATACATTTTATTTCTATATAAAAAGCAGTAAATGGCATTGTTTTGACCCCTGGTAAGAGTGTATGTTATTATTTGGCTATTAAAAGGTGAGGTTAGCTTTCAAAAATATAATTTATTCAAATAGAATTTATTTCCAAAATGATAAACAAAATGTGAAACATTAATAACAACGGGCATGTATGAAAAAGTGCTATACAAATAAAGTTATTATTTTGAGTTTCATATACTATTGAACCAAGGATTTTCTTAGCTTTCTAAAGACATCACATCATCTTATAGCCAAAATAAACAAGACATGTCACTGAACTGTGTAAAGAAAAGTGTCCCAGTAGCCTTTTTTACTTTACATGCCTATATTAAACATTTAATGTTTTCAGAACTGTGCAAAAAAAAGAAAAAAAAATATCAAGTGTCCCATTTCACTTGTTATATTTCAACATTTTAGTGTTCTTCAGCTTTTTTTTTTCATTCAGTGTGATAAATCCAGTCTCTGTTGAGCTTTAACAAGTCCATCAAAGTCAGGTTGCATGTCTGAGGTGGAGATGTGAAGCACAGCTGCCAGATGTTCATCAGTGAGAGAGGATCTGTCCTGGACTTGGTAAACGTCATGACTGAGAATGTCTGTTCACAGGTGGATCCAAAGAGAACCAACATCTTCTGAGCATGTCTCCTCATGTTTGGAAAGTTCTCCTCCTTGAGAGCAGAGTAGAACTCTAGCAGTGATGCTGACTTAAAGTGCTCTTTCAGTAGTGAATCAGACTGCAGGTCAATGAGGTCAATCAGTGGGTGCACTATCAACACTGCAGGTAAAGGGAGAGGAAACCAGCTGCATTTCATCCTCAACCTTTTTGAAATCTTGAAAACAACTTGAAAATTCATCATGCAGTGCTCCCAACATGGATGAGTACCTGTGCCGGTGATCAGCTGATGGTTTGACTTCTTTCAGGGTTTTCATGTGTTTGAGATTGTTGCTGCCTAGTTGCCTTGAAATTAATTGCAACTTTGTCATGAAGGCTTTCACATGGCTATGCATTTCATGAGCAAAAATGCCCTTGCCCTGCAGTTGTGTGTTCAGTAGGGATGGGTACCGTTCACATTTGAACCGATACGGTACCGGTACCTGTGAATCGATACCGGTACCCAACGGTACCTTTTTTCTGTACTTTAGTCTCTAAAAATGTAATCTACCTACCTCAGTTGTGAAAAAAGAAATCCAAACTTCAAATAACCACACTTTCGACCGTTTTCGGCTTGCCCCGACTGCTTTGTTGTTGAATCAAGTCAAATCCTAGGTAAGCGTATATTGTGCGTGTGAACGTTGACATGAAAAAAAAAAAAAAAAAAAATTTTTTTTTTTTTTTTTTTATTATCATGTAATCTTTCGCGGGCCGGTCAGAATCATCCGGCGGGCCGTATCCGGCCCGCGGGCCGTACAATGCCCAGGTCTGGTGTAGAGAGTAGAGAGTAGAGAGTAGAGAGTAGAGAGTAGAGAGTAGAGAGTAGAGTGTAGAGAGTAGAGTGTAGAGTGCACGCACGCACACACACGCACACATGCACACATGCACACACACACACACACACACACACACACACACACACACACACACACACACACACACACACACACACACACACACACACACACACACACATCATATCTCTGTTCATCCAGAATGACTCTCTGAACACACTGTATCACACAAACACAGTCATCATAACTCATTGTCTCTTTCAGATGGCCATAGCTATGAGGATCTGACAGACTTTCCCGACTACGTGAATGTGTTGGATGAGGCGGCTCCAGCCCCTTCTTACCACCAGCAGGCCGTGGACACGGAGGAATATGACGACGTCGGGGCTCAGGCCGTACAATGCCCAGGTCTGGTGTAGAGAGTAGAGAGTAGAGAGTAGAGAGTAGAGAGTAGAGTGTAGAGTGTAGAGTGTAGAGAGTAGAGAGTAGAGAGTAATAATAATAACTTTATTTGTATAGCACTTTTCATACAGAGGTTGCAGTTCAAAGTGCTTCACAACAGTAAAAAATACAGGCATAAGCGAGCATAAAAAGATAGACAGGTAGAATCACAGTGTTTCACATTAGGATCTAGCATCCCAATAGGCTCTCCGCTTACAGTTTTCAGTAACACAAATAGTAAAAATAGTTTAAAATGATTCAGTTTAAAAATAGTAAAATAAAAATAAAATAAAATAAAATAAAAATTATAAAATAGAACGGACATAAAAAATACAGGCATGAGCGAGCATAGCAAGATATGGCAATTGACAACAATGCATAAAGTTTACAGACAATCCATGCTGATTGATCTGCCATAAGCAAGTGAAAGTTTACAGACAATCCATGCTGATTGATCTGCCATAAGCAAGTGAAGACAGTCTGTTCTAACAAACCAAACTGCCATGTATTAAAGTTTACAGACAATCCATGCTGATTGATCTGCCATAAGCAAGTGAAGATTACAGTCTGTTCTAACAAACCAAACTGCCATGTATTAAAGTTTACAGACAATCCATGCTGATTGATCTGCCATAAGCAAGTGAAGATTACAGTCTGTTCTAACAAACCAAACTGCCATGTATTAAAGTTTACAGACAATCCATGCTGATTGATCTGCCATAAGCAAGTGAAGATTACAGTCTGTTCTAACAAACCAAACTGCCATGTATTAAAGTTTACAGACAATCCATGCTGATTGATCTGCCATAAGCATAAGATTACAGTCTGTTCTAACAAACCAAACTGCCATGTATTAAAGTTTACAGACAATCCATGCTGATTGATCTGCCATAAGCAAGTGAAGATTACAGTCTGTTCTAACAAACCAAACTGCCATGTATTAAAGTTTACAGACAATCCATGCTGATTGATCTGCCATAAGCATAAGATTACAGTCTGTTCTAACAAACCAAACTGCCATGTATTAAAGTTTACAGACAATCCATGCTGATTGATCTGCCATAAGCATAGTGTTTCTACTAACAGCCAGGACACAGTTAACCTGGTTCTACTACAGCCAGGACACAGTTAACCTGGTTCTACAACAGCCAGGACACAGTTAACCTGGTTCTACTACAGCCAGGACACAGTTAACCTGGTTCTACTACAGCCAGGACACAGTTAACCTGGTTCTACTACAGCCAGGACACAGTTAACCTGGTTCTACAATGCTACAGCCAGGACACAGTTAACCTGGTTCACATTAGGATCTAGCATCCTAATAGGCTCTCTATTCAGTAATTAAAAAGTGCTACTACAGCCAGGACACAGTTAACCTGGTTCTACAATGCTACAGCCAGGACACAGTTAACCTGGTTCTACAATGCTACAGCCAGGACACAGTTAACCTGGTTCTACTACAGCCAGGACACAGTTAACCTGGTTCTACTACAGCCAGGACACAGTTAACCTGGTTCTACTACAATGCTACAGCAATGCTACAGCCAGGACACAGTTAACCTGGTTCTACAATGCTACTACAGCCAGGACACAGTTAACCTGGTTCTACTACAATGCTACAGCAATGCTACAGCCAGGACACAGTTAACCTGGTTCTACAATGCTACTACAGCCAGGACACAGTTAACCTGGTTCTACTACAATGCTACAGCAATGCTACAGCCAGGACACAGTTAACCTGGTTCTACAATGCTACTACAGCCAGGACACAGTTAACCTGGTTCTACTACTACAGCCAGGACACAGTTAACCTGGTTCTACAATGCTACTACAGCCAGGACACAGTTAACCTGGTTCTACAATGCTACTACAGCCAGGACACAGTTAACCTGGTTCTACAATGCTACAGCCAGGACACAGTTAACCTGGTTCTACTACAGCCAGGACACAGTTAACCTGGTTCTACTACAATGCTACAGCAATGCTACAGCCAGGACACAGTTAACCTGGTTCTACAATGCTACTACAGCCAGGACACAGTTAACCTGGTTCTACTACTACAGCCAGGACACAGTTAACCTGGTTCTACTATAATGCTACAGCACTAACCGACGGACATAAAAAAAAAAGAGAAAAAAAAAAATCAGGCATGAGCGAGCATTGCAAATAATAAGAATAGTTTAAAATGATTCAGTTTAAAAATAGTCATCAGTAAGAAGTAAAAAGTGCAATAACCGACACATGAATTTGATAGGCAGTGTAAAGGAGTAGGCAGGGTAAGAATAAATACAAGTTGTGTCAGGATATCCCTGATATTTCCTCTTGCCACTAGGTGGTAGCAGATATCTATCAGTGAAATGCCTGAGCAAAGAGATAGGTTAGAGTAGAGAGTAGAGAGTAGAGTGTAGAGAGTAGAGAGTAGAGAGTAGAGAGTAGAGAGTAGAGTGTAGAGAGTAGAGAGTAGAGAGTAGAGAGTAGAGAGTAGAGTGTAGAGAGTAGAGAGTAGAGAGTAGAGAGTAGAGAGTAGAGAGTAGAGAGTAGAGAGTAGAGAGTAGAGAGTAGAGTGTAGAGTGTAGAGAGTAGAGAGTAGAGTGTAGAGAGTAGAGAGTAGAGTGTAGAGAGTAGAGAGTAGAGTGTAGAGTGTAGAGAGTAGAGAGTAGAGAGTAGAGTGTAGAGAGTAGAGTGTAGAGAGTAGAGAGTAGAGTGTAGAGAGTAGAGAGTAGAGTGTAGAGAGTAGAGAGTAGAGTGTAGAGAGTAGAGAGTAGAGAGTAGAGAGTAGAGAGTAGAGAGTAGAGAGTAGAGAGTAGAGTGTAGAGTGTAGAGAGTAGAGAGTAGAGAGTAGAGAGTAGAGTGTAGAGAGTAGAGAGTAGAGAGTAGAGAGTAGAGAGTAGAGAGTAGAGAGTAGAGTGTAGAGTGTAGAGTGTAGAGAGTAGAGTGTAGAGAGTAGAGAGTAGAGAGTAGAGAGTAGAGAGTAGAGAGTAGAGTGTAGAGTGTAGAGAGTAGAGTGTAGAGTGTAGAGTGTAGAGAGTAGAGAGTAGAGAGTAGAGAGTAGAGAGTAGAGAGTAGAGAGTAGAGAGTAGAGAGTAGAGTGTAGAGAGTAGAGTGTAGAGTGTAGAGAGTAGAGTGCACGCACGCACACACACGCACACATGCACACATGCACACACACACACACACACACACACACACACACACACACACACACACACACACACACACACACACACACACACACACACGCACACACACACACACACACACACATCATATCTCTGTTCATCCAGAATGACTCTCTGAACACACTGTATCACACAAACACAGTCATCACAACTCATTGTCTCTTTCAGATGGCCATAGCTATGAGGATCTGACAGACCTTCCCGACTACGTGAATGTGTTGGATGAGGCGGCTCCAGCCCCTTCTTACCACCAGCAGGCCGTGGAGGAGAGCTGGAGACACGACAACGTCTCCACGGAGGAATATGACGACGATGACTATGACTATGATGACGTGGGATAAATAAGTTATTGTTATAAAAGGCTATTTTTTTCTATTATCTTTTTCCCCCCTTCTTTTTCCGTTTTTCTCCCATCCCAATGTTAGTCGTTATGCCAAATCCCACTCCCCTTCCTGGTCGTTGCGCACTCTACCCCCTACCGTCGGTCCGGGAGGGCGGAGACTATCACATGCTTCCTCCGACACATGTGTAGCCAGCCCACAGCTTTTTTTTTCACCTGGCAGCGTGGACTCTCACTGGGAGAGTGTAACGTGTGGAAGGTCACACTACCTCCCTCCAGATCCTTCCCTTGCTGTGCAGGCGCCCCGACCGAACTGTAGGAGTCGCTGTTTACAACGACCAGGACCCACCCACGCCGGCTTTCCACCCTCTAACACTGCCAATCAGGGACGTGCACAGGACTTTAGAGCGGCAGGTGCTCAAAGGCTGAAAAGGGCACTGGGCCTGTGCTATCTTTGGGGGCCCTTTTTGGGCGGGGAGGGGCCTTTTTATGCTTTTGGGGGGGTTTTGGTGATCAAATATTGAATATTGAACTATAATAATCAGTGCAGGAGCTCACTTATCCTTGAAAGACACTTTTATCACTGACTTAAAAGGCCCATACATCTCCATAAATGTTCAGGGCGGAGGGAATAAGTGCTTACCCTACAGACCCCAAGTCTGTTAGGACAGCAGACTCGGTTGGCACTGCTCAAAACTTACCTTTTTAAAATAGCTTTTAAATGAATTATTATCTTTATTTCATTGTCTTATTTTTCTTTATTTCTATACATTTTACTTAAATATTTTATTATAATTTGTATCATTGTTTTATGTAGTTTGTTTTATAATTTTATTTGTTATTTTTTAATGTCAACATATTATTAAAATTATTCAAATGGAACTCAAACATGTTCCGTTGTGATGTCACCAGTGTTGGGCAAGTTACTTTTAAAAAGTAACTAGTTACAGTTACTAGTTACTTCTTCCAAAAAGTAACTAAATTACTTACTCAGTTACAAATTATAAAAGTAACTAGTTACTTCAGAAAGTAACTATTGCGTTACTTTCAAGTAAATTTGTTACATAAACAACATACACAAATCTAAACTATTTTAATGATGTCACAGTATGATGTCATAATCAAACATTCTAGAACATTTGTGATGTCACAGTATGATGACAAATAGAACATTCTAGAACATTTGTGATGTGACAGTATGATATCATAATAGAACATGTAAATACAACAATTCTCTCAGAAGATCTCTGATCTCAGAAGACAAGTGAAGATCTCACTTGTTGTTTCTGGCTATTTGTCTGTAAGCTTGAATATATTCTGTAGATACAATTTAAAATCCCCACATGGAAAAAGAAACAATGTCCTGTACAATCCTTAATGAGCTGCGTCTGGAGGGAAGGTTCTGTGATGTGGTTATTAAAGTCAACAGCACTGAGTTGAATGCCCACAAGGCCCTCCTGTGTGACTGCAGTGACTATTTCAGGTAAGTTTAGCTTGGTTCAGGTTAGCTTGGTTCAGGTTAGCTTGGTTCAGCTTAGCTTGGTTCAGGTTAGCTTGGTTAGTAAACAGATACCATACTGTACTTCTACTGTAAACAGATACTATACTGTACATCTACTATACTGTACTTCTACTGTAAACAGATACTATACTGTACTTCTACTGTAAACAGATACTATATTGTACTTCTACTATAAACAGATACTATACTGTACTTCTACTGTAAACAGATACTATACTGTACTTCTACTGAAAAAATATACTATACTGCACTTCTACTGTAAACAGATACTATACTGTACTTCTACTGTAAACAGATACTATACTGTACTTCTACTGTAATCAGATACTATACTGTACTTCTACTGTAAAAATATACTATACTTCTACTGTGCTAAGACCCTATAGAGAAAGCAGTCTACACTATCCCTGGGGTGTCCCCGGGTATGATGCAGCTCATCATAGAGTATGCCTACACCCGCTTTGTGCTTGTGACAGCAGAGAACGTGGAAGAGCTTCTGGTGGCTGCAGACCAGCTTCTCGTCACTGGCATAGTAAGAGCGTGCTCTGACTTCCTAGAAGGCCAGCTGTCTCTGGAAAACTGTGTCGGCATCTGGAGGTTCGCGGACATACAACGTCATTGACCAGGGCTTGGAAAACTGCCGGAGCATTAGCTAAACCAAAAGGCATGACCAAATACTCATAATGCCCATTAGGAGTATTAAATGCAGTTTTCCACTCGTCTCCTTCTCTAATCCTGACCAAGTTGTATGCATTACGTAAGTCAAGTTTAGAAAAGACCTGTGCCCCCTTTAAGCACTCAAAGGCGGTGACCATGAGGGGTAAAGGATAACGGTTCTTGATGGAAACGTCGTTCAACCCCCTATAAATCTATGCACGGCCGCTGATCACCATCTTTTTTAGCCACAAAAAAGAAGCCAGCGCCTGCAGGGGATGTGGGCGGTCAGATATGCCCCGCCGACAGTGCCTCTCGAAAGTGTTCATGGACACTGTCTCAGGGCGAGAGAGAGAGAACATCCGTCCCCGGGGTGGAGAAGATCAATGGGGCAGTCGTAAGGTCTATGAGGCGGTAGTGCTTTAGCACACGTTTTACTAAAAACGTCCGCCAGGTCACAATAGACCGCAGGAACACCTGCCAAATCGGGGTTAGGGGATAATAAAGAATCTGCAACGTCCACCGTCAACCTGGAGAGAGACAAAAGAGGGGGGGGGGGGGGGGCGGATGAACTCTCGCCAGCGTCAGCGCTGACGGCGCTTCCCATGGAGAGTTCACCCGTAGCCCAATTAATAAGAGGATTATGCATCATAAGCCAAGGGTGACCTAAAACAATGTCAGAATGGGGAGACATAACAACAAAAAATTTCAAATATTCCCCATCGCTACCCGCCACCCGAACCCAAAGTTTCCCGGTGCGCTGGGTAATAAGTCCACAGCCGAGCAGTCAGCCGTCTAGCGAACGGACAGGGATGGGCACCTCTAGTGTTTCTAAGGGAACCCCCCATTCTAGAGCCACCCCCACATGGATCAAGTTGCCCGCAGCCCCCGAATCCACTTAAGCCTTGGCTGTTTTAGAAGAATCCCCCACCCAACAGTGACATCAAAAAAAGTTAAAAAGTACGTGAGTTGTGAACGTCTATGACCGGAGAGACATGCCCACCTGCTAGCACCTTCCCCAGGCCTAGCGGGCTCCTCCGTTTCCCGAGCCGCGACAGGCGGCGAAGCGATGCCCCGTGCGGCCACAACGAAAACAGCGCCTCTTGTTGACCCGCCTCTGCTTCTCCGCTTCAGAGAGGTTCAGCGCTCCCAGCTGCATGGGCTCGTCATCGCCCCGGTGCTCTCTCATGGGCTGGTATGCTGGCCGTTCGACACTACTGTAGGAGAGGTGCGGAAGAGTACCTGTGACGAAGCCTCCCTCTCGCGCTCCCTCTCCCGGTGACAATTATCCAATCGTATGGCCAGGTTGATCAGCAGATCCAGGCGCTCGGGTAGCTCCCGTGTAGCCATCTCGTCCTGCATGCGAGTGGAGAGACCATGCAAGAAGTGGACACAGCAGGGAATCTCAGGCCAGTCCGCCTCTCGAGCCACAATGCGGAAATCAATGGCGTAGTCTGCTACGGCGCGAATGCCCTGCCGGCAGGACATAAGTCGACCGCGGCCTCGTAAATGGAAATCACCCTGGAGGTATCAAATACAAGACGTAACTCCAGGGTGAAGGCATCCGCGTTGCGGCAGACCACAGACCCACTCTCCCACTCTGCTGTGGCCCAAGAGAGAGCAAGACCCGTGAGGAGAGTTATAATGTACGCTACCCGAGACACATCACTGGGGAAAGTATGCGGTTGCAATTGAAAAATGAGAGAGCACTGGGCGATGAACTCACGACAGCCGGTCGAAGCCCCTCCATAGCGATCCGGCGCTGGCAGGCGTGGCTCTCGGTACTCCTCCCGATCTACCGGATACCCCCGCTCACCGTCCCCGCCGATCGATGACGCTCCGGCTGCTGATCTCATCGCTGGTGTCGTCCCAGCGGCTGCAGAGCGGGCCTGGTTCACCGCCGCCAACGCTGTCTCCGCCGTCTCCTGAGAAGACAGGGAAACATCTCCCAGTCGACCCAGCTCGACCCTGACTGCCATCTGCCGCTCCATCATGATTCTGAGCTGGTCCCGTAGGCTCACCATTTCGTCCCGTATCTCCTCGTTGGAAGTCATGATTGGCTAGAGCTTCTGTTACGAACGGGGTAAGTGGCTTCCAAGTTGTCGAAGAAGAACGAGACAGAGATAGGTTTACTCTTCCAAAACAGGTGTACTGTTTATTACCAGGGATAAGAGTATATGCAAGTACAGTGATAAAGACTTTAGGTCAGTGCTTGTTCCATCTGTATCTTGTCCGTAGTTTAGGTGAAGCTCTAGCAAATGACAAAGGATAGAGCAAACGTTAAATAGGCACATACCAAACATTCCACGCTGTCAATGAGTGACAGCAGTCTGACAACCAATGACAGCACCCAGGTGTGACAGACAATTAGTGATGACAGCAATTCAGTGGTGACATACAAGGTGAACCCATAACAACAGGAAGTGACCCAGGTAGACAGTAGGATACTATCCTAAGGAGGATAGGCTCCCGAACATTACATATTACTACACAGGACAGAATGTTGCTTACTGTTTACTCATCAGATATCTCTATACTCTGCATCCCACAGAGCCCTCTTCACTCGCTGGAGCGACTCAGAGAAAGCAGTCTACACTATCCCTGGGGTGTCCCCGGGTATGATGCAGCTCATCATAGAGTATGCCTACACCCGCTTTGTGCTTGTGACAGCAGAGAACGTGGAAGAGCTTCTGGTGGCTGCAGACCAGCTTCTCGTCACTGGCATAGTAAGAGCGTGCTCTGACTTCCTAGAAGGCCAGCTGTCTCTGGAAAACTGTGTCGGCATCTGGAGGTTCGCGGACATCTACTGCTGCCCTGACCTGAGGCGCAAGGCCCATCTCTGCATCGTGTGCCACTTTGAGGAGATGTTGCACGTCTCACAGGAGTTTGTGGAGCTGTCCCTGCAGCAACTGGTGGACATCATCGAGAGGGATGATCTGAACGTGAAGAGCGAGGAGACGGTGTTCGAGGCCGTCCTCCGTTGGATCGACCACTCCCGTGAGGAGCGTAAAACACACATCCCTTTGCTGCTGCCCAAGGTAACTAATTGTATTACTGTGCATTACATTAAAACAACACTAGGTTTCCTAGTACAGTGGTTCTCAAACATTTGGGTCCAAACTGTTCCCTAGCAACAGAAACCGTCTACAACCGATGTCTAAGTTGTACCCGCTGTCTGCTTGTCTCTTCCCAGGTTCGCATGGGCTTGATGAGGCCTGACTACTTGCTGAACAATGTCCAGAACAACCCTGTGGTGAGGGACAGCCACGACTGCAGGCCCCTCATCCTCAGCGTCCTGAACCCCTCTGGCTCTGACAGGCTCCCAAACCCCCTGATGCGTCCACACCTGCCCCAGGAGGTCCTATTGGCCATCGGAGGCCAGAGTTACGGCAGCACGACCATGGAGGCTTATGATATCCGAGCTGGTGCATGGATGGATGTGAGCGTTGAGGGGGAGAGTCCCCGGTGGTGCCACCGCACCGCTTATCTCCACGGTCTGGTCTACTGCCTCGGCGGCGTGGCCAGCTTTAAGGCTCTCAGCAGTGTGCGCAGGTTCAACCCTGTCACTCGCAGCTGGCTGCAGGCGGCTCCCATGCACTCATGCCGCAGTAACCTCAGCGTGGTCGCGTTGGGCGGCTGTATCTACGCCATGGGAGGGAGCAACGGAGGCGTGATACTGAACACCGCCGAGCGCTACGAGCCTGAAACCAACCAGTGGACAGTGATCTCACCCATGCTAGAGCACAGGAGCCACGCCGGGGCAGCAGCCCTCCAGGGCAAGGTGGGTGGAACTGAGAGACACAGGGTGGTAGATGAACACAAGGAACGTTAGATCAGAAATCATAAATGTCTTTATTGCCAAGTAAGCTTGCACATACAAAAGATGTGTCTGGGTCCTTTGGTGCATCAACATTAACAGACAATTAAAGTAGAATGAAATCAAATGGAATATATAAACTAAATTAGAATATTCTTTCTTATTACAGGTTTACATCTGTGGTGGCTTCAACAGGACGGAGTGTCTGCTCACAGCTGAGTGCTACAGCCCAGACACTAACCAGTGGACTCTGATCGCCCCTATGAGCAGCAGGCGTAACGGAGTGGGAGTGGCTGCGTAAGGAGGACAAGTCTATGCAGTAGGTGCACACAGAGACAAATGCTTTATACTAGATATTTGTAGATATGTATCATTTGACTTTCAATGCCTCTGTGATGCCCTCATTTCCCACAATACCTAAATGGATAATACAGTGTCTGCCTGCCTTAACCACACACTAAAACATTCCTCGCATGTGTCCTGTCCTCAGGTGGGAGGGAGAGACACTGGAAACGCCCTGCGTAGCGCGGAGGCCTACAGCCCCTTGACTGACTCCTGGAGCGCCCTGCCCAACATGCTCACCCCCCGCAGCTACTTTGGCATTGCGGTGCTGGACGACCTGCTCTTCGTGGTCGGAGGCTACAACTACAATAGCGTCACCACCATCTCCATGGAGCGCTACGACCAGAGCAGCAACAGGTGGACTGTAGCCGAGGACATGAAGTTTCCGCGTGGAGAACTAAGCTGCTGTATAATGCATAGCCTGCCATTTAACATGAGCCAGTACGCTGCTCCCCATGGAGGAGGAGGAGGAGGAGGAGGAGGAGGAGGAGGAGGAGCAGGAGGAGGAGGAGGAGGAGGAGGAAGAGTAGGAGGATGAGCAGGAGCAGGAGGAGGAGGAGGACGATGAGGAGGACTAGGAGGAGGAGGAGGAGCAGGAGGAGGAGGAAGATGAGGAAGAGGAGGAGGAGGGAGATGAGGAAGAGTAGGAGGAGGAGGAGGAGGAGGAGGAGGAGGAGGAGGAGGAGGAGGAGGAAGAAGAGGAGGAAGAGGAGGAGGAAGAGGAGGAGGAGGCAGCAGTGGATCCATCTAAGAACCTTAAACATTTATTAGACCAAAAGAAATCCTAGGAAATTAATAAATTACTATCAGCCAAAGGTGGTGCATTTCTTTCTTCTAGTAATTCAGACAATATCGGTTTTTAGTTTGTGTAATGTAATGTAATATCTGTTTTTAGTTTGTGTAATGTAATGTAATATCTGTTTTTAGTTTGTGTAATGTAATGTAATATCTGTTTTTAGTTTGTGTAATGTAATGTAATATCTGTTGTTAGTTTGTGTAATGTAATGTAATATCTGTTTTTAGTTTGTGTAATGCACATAATATGGGAACTTTTATCCATATGCTAGCCCGGCATAATTCTGACAGCTGTCACTTGTGCTACTGCGAAATAAATGACGGCTTTGTGTTGTCAACTGATAGAAATTGTGCGTTTCTCTATGATTTCTACAATATAATATATATATATAAATAACTGTCTTTTAATAGCACCTTACTACTATGTACTATGTTACTATCCGTATACTACTACCTACCATGCTAATATGTCTATTATACTATGCACTCAGGGTGTAACACTCAAGTTCAACACTATTTGACGAACAATGCCACTGACCATAAGCTGCCAGAGATGTACATCTCCTGCTGACCAGAAAACCACACACTTTTCTGATAGTGGGGTGCCTGGACACTCAGTCATTTAAAATGTATATGCGAAAGTTTCGTTTTCACTTCTAATTTGAAGATAAGGATCTATAGAACAATTTTGACTTGAGTGTCAAGGAACCAGTTGAATTTAATAAAAATTTATCCAAAATGGCCACAATCGAAATCATGAATTCTTTAAAAACGTCTTAATGTTCACACAATTGCTGTGTAATATAATTTTGTATTGCTATTTTAAGTTAATACTGTGTGAGGAATCAACTGGAGTTCAAATATTGATGTTTTGAATATTCTGGTATGGCCAAAATCAAAGATGGCTGCAATTTCTGTATTTATTTCGATTTACGCTTCATACCTTTTATTCTATTGAACCTAGAATGGTGATGTTGGTGCCTGTACCTAGGTTTTCATGAATGAGTAATTGAATAAAAAAAAATAAACATGATTGGAGCATATCTTATATGATATTTCACACAATGAGACAATAAATATGTGGATAACTAGAGTTAGATATGAGAACTGTAAACAACAGTTGATTGTGAAGAACAAACGATGATTGTGAAGAACGTCCTCATCACAAGAAAGGATCTGCATCTCGGCACCAATGTCAACGCCATGCCAAAGACCTGATGGAGGTGTTGCTGAGCAATGGGAATCCCTTTGAGGAGGGCAGTAAAGACCTGGTTACATTAGACAATAAGGTGTGTGAGTCTGCGGCTGCTGCCGTATCTGTCCATCAACTCGAGTCTACGGGACAAGAGCAGTACAACAATTTCAGGAAGAGTGCTTGAATCAAATGACAGACTTCTGACAGCACCGGTCAAGCGAAATAACTTACTGTTGTTCCATGAGAAGAAAACACAGAAGAAGACAGCAAATAAGCTGAGAATGCAGCACTTCAAACATCATGCAGAGCTCTATGGGAAAGCGTTTACTGTGCCCGACACAATACACGTCAAGTAGAGATATTTCTGTTGACGAGGAGTTAGTTGCGCCAGGTGTAACAAGAAATGTTCTCATTCCTGTCAAATAAGTTGTTAACAGATGGACAGTTCCCAGATGACAAGGATGTCTACATCACTGCAGGTGATCAAGTCCACCATGTTGGAAACAGTCCACCAATGGATCAATGCAACCATGAGGAAGCTGACACTCGTGTCCTATAATACATCTCCTCCACGCCCTCCAAACATCACTTGGGAGGGTGCATACTGGACTCGAGATACAGCTGTTTGTCGTAATCCTTCTGTCTAATTTCCATCACATCAAGCCACTAACAGATACACACCCACTCAGGGACGTGCACAGGACTTTAGAGGGGCAGGTGCTCAAAGGCTGAAAAGGGCACTATACCTGTGTGTCTTAACCGAGCGCACATAGCGCACAAGCCAGATTTTTAAGGGCCCTTTTCGGGCGGGGGGCCCCCTTTTTATGCTTTTTGGGGGGTTTTGGTGATCAAATATTGAACATTGAACTTTAATAATCAGTGCAGGAGCTCACTTATCCTTGAAAGACACTTTTATCACTGACTTAAAAGGCCCCTACATCTCCATAAATGTTCAGGGGGGAGGGAATAAGTGCTTACCCTACAGACCCCAACAAGTGCTGTATATTCTGTATTGTTTAATATAAATGCATTTTTTATTCCAATCCCGATTTGTATTTGAGATTCCCAAATCCCATCGGACTTGACTTCTTCGTGTCCCTCAGTGAGTGTAATACCAGCATTCAACTGTATGCGCCACAGCGGTTTCTATCATCATCATCATCACCACCCACGCTATGCATAAAATATATAGGTCCGGGAGAGGTACGCTGAGGAGGCCGTGCAAACTGCAATGGAATATGGGGCATCGCTCTCTTTACCTAGTATTTTGATTCTATCCTGACATTTTTCAGTTGGAAGGGCAGTCTATATGGCGGCATCCACATTGTCTGTGCTGAATGTTTGTTAGTGTTTCATATTTTTTTGTTGGTTTTTAGTACTTTTAAACACCCATTTTTAAAACCTTTTTACCTTTAGTAAGTAGTAGTCATCATTTGATCTTTTCCATTCACCGAATTTGTGGACTTTTTGAGCTTTTACTTGCTCTGTGGACTGTGGCCTGTAGCTGAGTTCCCACCAGCCCTGCACCAGCTACCAGCTACCAGCTACCACCACCAGGCCAGCCTCAGGCTACCAGCCACCAGCCATCACCACCAGGCCAGCCCCAGGCTACCAGCCACCAGCCATCACCACCAGGCCAGCCCCAGGCTACCAGCCACCAGCCATCACCACCAGGCCAGCCCCAGGCTACCAGCCACCAGCCATCACCACCAGGCCAGCCCCAGGCTACCAGCCACCAGCCATCACCACCAGGCCAGCCCCAGGCTATTAGCTCTACCTGGGCCTCCAGCCTGCTCTACCTGGGCCTCCAGCCTGCTCTACCTGGGCCTCCAGCCTGCTCTACCTGAGCCTACAGCCTGCTCTACCTGGGCCTCCAGCCTGCTCTACCTGGGCCTCCAGCCTGCTCTACCTGGGCCTCCAGCCTGCTCTACCTGGGCCTCCAGCCTGCTCTACCTGAGCCTCCAGCCTGCTCTACCTGGGCCTCCAGCCTGCTCTACCTGGGCCTCCAGCCTGCTCTACCTGGGCCTCCAGCCTGCTCTACCTGGGCCTCCAGCCTGCTCTACCTGGGCCTCCAGCCTGCTCTACCTGGCCTCCAGCCTGCTCTACCTAGGCCTCCAGCCTGCTCTACCTGAGCCTCCAGCCTGCTCTACCTGAGCCTCCAGCCTGTTTCACCTGGGCCTCCAGCCTGCTCTACCTGAGCCTCCAGCCTGCTCTACCTGGGCCTCCAGCCTGCTCTACCTGAGCCTCCAGCCTGCTCTACCTGGGCCTCCAGCCTGCTCTACCTGAGCCTCCAGCCTGCTCTACCTGGGCCTCCAGCCTGCTCTACCTGAGCCTCCAGCCTGCTCTACCTGGGCCTCCAGCCTGCTCTACCTGAGCCTCCAGCCTGCTCTACCTGAGCCTCCAGCCTGCTCTACCTGAGCCTCCAGCCTGCTCTACCTGGGCCTCCAGCCTGCTCTACCTGAGCCTCCAGCCTGCTCTACCTGGGCCTCCAGCCTGCTCTACCTGGGCCTCCAGCCTGCTCTACCTGGGCCTCCAGCCTGCTCTACCTGAGCCTCCAGCCTGCTCTACCTGGGCCTCCAGCCTGTTCTACCTGAGCCTCCAGCCTGCTCTACCTGGGCCTCCAGCCTGCTCTACCTGAGCCTCCAGCCTGCTCTACCTGAGCCTCCAGCCTGCTCTACCTGAGCCTCCAGCCTGCTCTACCTGGGCCTCCAGCCTGCTCTACCTGGGCCTCCAGCCTGCTCTACCTGAGCCTCCAGCCTGCTCTACCTGGGCCTCCAGCCTGCTCTACCTGGGCCTCCAGCCTGCTCTACCTGAGCCTCCAGCCTGCTCTACCTGGGCCTCCAGCCTGCTCTACCTGGGCCTCCAGCCTGCTCTACCTGGGCCTACAGCCTGCTCTACCTGGGCCTCCAGCCTGCTCTACCTGAGCCTCCAGCCTGCTCTACCTGGGCCTACAGCCTGCTCTACCTGGGCCTCCAGCCTGCTCTACCTGGGCCTCCAGCCTGCTCTACCTGGGCCTCCAGCCTGCTCTACCTGGGCCTCCAGCCTGCTCTACCTAGGCCTCCAGCCTGCTCTACCTGGGCCTCCAGCCTGCTCTACCTGGGCCTCCAGCCTGCTCTACCTGGGCCTCCAGCCTGCTCTACCTGAGCCTCCAGCCTGTTTCACCTGGGCCTCCAGCCTGCTCTACCTGGGCCTCCAGCCTGCTCTACCTGGGCCTCCAGCCTGCTCTACCTGAGCCTCCAGCCTGCTCTACCTGAGCCTCCAGCCTGCTCTACCTGGGCCTCCAGCCTGTTTCACCTAGGCCTCCAGCCTGCTCTACCTGGGCCTCCAGCCTGCTCTACCTGAGCCTCCAGCCTGCTCTACCTGAGCCTCCAGCCTGCTCTACCTGGGCCTCCAGCCTGCTCTACCTGAGCCTCCAGCCTGCTCTACCTGGGCCTCCAGCCTGCTCTACCTGAGCCTCCAGCCTGCTCTACCTGGGCCTCCAGCCTGCTCTACCTGAGCCTCCAGCCTGCTCTACCTGAGCCTCCAGCCTGCTCTACCTGAGCCTCCAGCCTGCTCTACCTGGGCCTCCAGCCTGCTCTACCTGGGCCTCCAGCCTGTTTCACCTGGGCCTCCAGCCTGCTCTACCTGGGCCTCCAGCCTGCTCTACCTGGGCCTCCAGCCTGCTCTACCTGGGCCTCCAGCCTGCTCTACCTGAGCCTCCAGCCTGCTCTACCTGGGCCTCCAGCCTGCTCTACCTGAGCCTCCAGCCTGCTCTACCTGAGCCTCCAGCCTGTTCTACCTGGGACTCCAGCCTGCTCTACCTGAGCCTCCAGCCTGCTCTACCTGAGCCTCCAGCCTGCTCTACCTGGGCCTCCAGCCTGTTTCACCTGAGCCTCCAGCCTGCTCTACCTGGGCCTCCAGCCTGCTCTACCTGAGCCTCCAGCCTGCTCTACCTGGGCCTCCAGCCTGCTCTACCTGGGCCTCCAGCCTGCTCTACCTGGGCCTCCAGCCTGCTCTACCTGGGCCTCCAGCCTGCTCTACCTGAGCCTCCAGCCTGCTCTACCTGAGCCTCCAGCCTGCTCTACCTGGGCCTCCAGCCTGCTCTACCTGGGCCTCCAGCCTGCTCTACCTGAGCCTCCAGCCTGCTCTACCTGAGCCTCCAGCCTGCTCTACCTGGGCCTCCAGCCTGCTCTACCTGGGCCTCCAGCCTGCTCTACCTGGGCCTCCAGCCTGCTCTACCTGGGTCTCCAGCCTGCTCTACCTGAGCCTACAGCCTGCTCTACCTGAGCATCCAGCCTGCTCTACCTGAGCCTCCAGCCTGCTCTATCTGGGCCTCCAGCCTGCTCTACCTGGGCCTCCAGCCTGCTCTACCTGGGCCTCCAGCCTGCTCTACCTGGGCCTCCAGCCTGCTCTACCTGGGCCTCCAGCCTGCTCTACCTGGGCCTCCAGCCTGCTCTACCTGGGCCTCCAGCCTGCTCTACCTAGGCCTCCAGCCTGCTCTACCTGGGCCTCCAGCCTGTTTCACCTGGGCCTCCAGCCTGCTCTACCTGGGCCTCCAGCCTGCTCTACCTGAGCCTCCAGCCTGCTCTACCTGGGCCTCCAGCCTGCTCTACCTGGGCCTCCAGCCTGCTCTACCTAGGCCTCCAGCCTGCTCTACCTGGGCCTCCAGCCTGCTCTACCTGAGCCTCCAGCCTGCTCTACCTAGGCCTCCAGCCTGCTCTACCTGAGCCTCCAGCCTGCTCTACCTAGGCCTCCAGCCTGCTCTACCTGGGCCTCCAGCCTGCTCTACCTGGGCCTCCAGCCTGCTCTACCTGGGCCTCCAGCCTGCTCTACCTGAGCCTACAGCCTGTTTCACCTGGGTCTCCAGCCTGCTCTACCTGAGCCTCCAGCCTGCTCTACCTGAGCCTCCAGCCTGCTCTATCTGAGCCTCCAGCCTGCTCTACCTGAGCCTCCAGCCTGCTCTAGCTGAGCCTCCAGCCTGCTCTACCTAGGCCTCCAGCCTGCTCTACCTGAGCCTACAGCTCCACTGGGCGCTGAAGTCTGTCGACATCTGAGTGAGTGACACTCCTAACTATCTCGCTCAGTTGCTGAGGTCTATCAACATCTGGGTGAGTGACATTTCTTTACTCTACCGGACCAACCGTGGCTAAAGCCTGTCTTTTCATTGCACTTTTCATTGCGCTCTCCCCTCTTGCACGTGAACACTGTGCAACGTTCTCCCCACTTGTGCGTGAACACTGTGCAATGTTACTTACCTGTCTGGTACCCAGCAGGGAAACAGCCAGTACCTATATGCACAGAATAGAGACAATGACGCACTAATGATAACCAGAACTTTTGGACTGACCCATAACAATATGAACTACTTTACCCTGCTGCCACTGCTGTCATGCCATATCATGAAATTGTTACATGCAATGATTCTGCTACCATCTGATACAAATGTGCATGCTATGAGCAAACATCACATTTCTCAGTTAACTCCCTGCCGTACTTTGATCCTACTATTATTAATGATGTCTGGTAATATTCATGTTCATCCAGGTCCATGTCCTGTGTCTAGCCCCACAAGCTCTGTTTCATGTGCTGCTGCTGTTGACCAATGTCCTGATACCAACGCTGGGTTCTGACGATCTGACCTTCTCTGATTTTTGCTCTCGCAAAGCTATGGGTTTCCTACATGTAAATGCTAGAAGCCTACGGCTCAAAATGGATCAGATAAAGGTATGGGTACACAGTTCCGAACCTCAGGTATTGGTAATTTCTGAATCTTGGTTGAAGAAAAGCGTGCCAGATTCTGCCATTGCCATTGCAGGGTATAATGTCTTTAGACAAGATAGGTCATCTAGATCTGGTGGAGTTGCTATCTTCACCAAAGAACACCTCCAATGCTCCATCGCCACCAGGAAATCTGTTCCTAAACAGTTCGATCTTCTTATTCTCACTATCCAGCTGACCCAAAATTCCACACTGTCGGTTGCTGGCTGCTACCGCCCCCCCTCTGCCCCTGCTAGTGCGCTACCTGCTATCAGCGCCATCCTGGTCCCTTATACCAAGTCGGAGCTTGTGCTAATGGATGACCTAAACTGGGACATGTTCAAACCCCCTGCCCAAGTCCTCCGTCAATGGGACTCCCTCAATCTCACACAAATTATCACCAAGCCCACCAGATACAACACCAAAAACCCAGAAATAATAGAAAAGGCCACACTTATTGATGTCATTCTGACAAATAACCCTGATAGATACACATCTGGTGTTTTCTGTAGCGATATGAGTGACCACTGTTTCACTGCCTGCATCCGAAATGGCAGTACAGCTAAACAGCCTGTCTTAATCACCCACAGACGACTACTGAAAAAGTTTGATGAGCAAGCTTTCCTCCATGACCTAGCTAATGTTAAATGGGACAGAATAAGTCTAATCCCTGATATTGACAATGCATGGTCCCTCTTTAATGACTCATTCAGCAAAATAGTCAACAAACACGCCCCTATGAAGAGAATGAGGATCAAAAACAGATGCAGCCCATGGTTCGACCACAACCTAGCAGAACAACTTCGCCTCAAAAACACCATCTGGCGTAAAGCTCGTCAGTCAAAATCTCATGAAGACTGGTTATCCTTTCGACAAATAAGAAATAAATGCACCCAGGCTATCCGCAAAACCAAGACTGGTTACTTTCAAGAGCAGTTTAGACTCAGTAGCTCAAACCCAAGCAGGTTTTGGAAAACAGTTAAAGAGATGGAGAACAAACCCTCATCCTCCCTAGTAACTGGGGATATGGTAATTACTGGAAATGAGCGTGTGGCAGAGGCCTTTAATAATCACTTTATTAAAGCTGGGAGCCTGTTTGAGTCCATGGCACCCCCTGCCCCACCATCCAACCCCTTGCCCCTCAGCCCTACAGTGCCACCTGCCTCACCATCCAACCTTCGTGCCCCTAATCCAGCCACGCATCACAGTTTTGCACTGCAGGAATTTACTGAGATGGACGTTTTAGAAGTACTCAGCAAACTCGACCCCAAGAAACCTCCTGGCCTTGACGGGTTAGACCCCTTTTTCTACAGAACTGCAGCCCCCATCATTGCTGAACCTATTTCCCATCTATGTAACCTATCCCTGCATACAGCAGAACTGCCCTCTGCTTGGAAAGCAGCTTTGGTACGGCCCCTGTTCAAAGGAGGAAACAATACTGACCCCAACTGCTACCGCCCAATTTCAATTTTACCCTGTATAGCAAAAGTGCTAGAGAGACTAGTTTGCAAACAACTCACAAGCTTTCTAGAAACCTACAACATACTTTCGGAAAACCAATCTGGCTTCCGCTCAGGGCATGGATGTGAGACTGCTACGATGAAAGTCCTCAATGATGTCCTCAATGCCCTTGACTCCAAACTCTACTGTGCTGCTGCCTTTATAGATCTGGCCAAGGCCTTTGACACTGTGGATCATGAACAGCTTTTGGAGCGGCTGAGAGACATTGGTGTCACTAATCACAGTGTAGCATGGTTCGAGAACTACCTCTCTGATCGCACTCAGTCAATAAAAACCGACAACCTATTAACCCAGTCCCTATCCATCTCTAAGGGGGTCCCCCAAGGCTCCTTACTAGCTCCAATCCTCTTCTCCATCTATATAAACAACATAGGCCAGTTCGCTGGAAACTCCCTAATTCACCTCTATGCTGATGACACAGTCCTGTACACCTCTGGTCCCTCCCCGGATGCTGTCCTGAAAACTCTCCAGGAGAGCTTTCTAAAAATCCAAGCTGGTTTCTCCGCCCTTTGCCTGGTCCTAAACACCAGCAAGACCAAAGTTATGTGGTTCGGCCACAAGGGTACCTCCCAGACTGGCACCATTGTAGCCGCCGATGGCAAAAAGCTTGAACTGGTCACCTCTTATAAATACCTGGGAGTGTGGATCGACACCAAAATCTCCTTCTCTGAACACCTAACTAAACTGCAGGCCAAAGTCAAAGCAAGGCTTAGCTTTCTGTATAGGAACCGTTCCTCCTTCACTAGATCTGCTAAACTCACCCTGGTCCAGATGACTGTCCTGCCGCTATTTGATTTTAGCGATGTAATCTACCGCTTGGCCCATAAAGGTGATCTAGAGCGCTTAGATATCCTATATCACTCCGCCATTCGCTTCGCTACCAATACCCCCTACAGGACCCACCACTGCGAGCTATACTCCCTAGTAAACTGGCCCTCCCTGGAGATTAGACGCAACATCCACTGGCTGGCCTTTGTATATAAAACACTTCTAGGCCGTAATCCCCCTTACCTTACTCGCCTAGTCCACCCTCGTCCACTCCCAAATTACCACACCCGGTCAGCCACACATATCCTGGTAAACGCCCCCCATGCCAACTCCTCACAAGGCCGTTCCTCCTTTCAGTACGCAGCAGCTGATAGCTGGAACACACTACAAAAAACCTTAAATATGGAAACGTTTATTTCAATTCGATTGTTTAAGGAAACTTTAACAAACTCCCTAGAGCACTCATGTAGATGTTTCTCCATGTGCTAACACCATGCTGCCACTATTGTTCTGTTGTCCGCCAGTTGTTGTTCAGTTCAGTTGTTGCTCTGTATGTATGTCCTGCCTTTTTAATAATGTTCCTTTGTGTTTTATTTTTATTTATTTGATTTTATCCCCCATCCCCTTTCCCCTAAGGGGCTTTTTACCCCCAAATAGGCCGTTATTGAAAATAAGAACTTGTTCTTAATTAACCTGCCTATTCAAATAAAGGTTTGATGATGATGATGATATGCGTAACGAATTTTTTATATATTTCATTTTCTTTTTCAAAAAGGGCACTTTTTTTTTTATGAGGCTCAAAAAGGCAGGTGCACAAGCACCCCTTGGGCTCTATGTGTGCACGTGCCTGCTGCCAATTGTGTCAGTATGGACGGTCGGCCAAGCCGGAGGCACCACAGCCGGATTCAATTCCACTGGCTCTGTGGTGGTAGACAGACGCTTAGTCCACTGCGCTACCCGGCCGTGTGAATACTTTCGGCAACCAACAAGCCTTTCCGCGTTGCTCAGATTGGCCGAGCGCGCGCATGAGCCGCGACAAGCTCCTCAGCCAGGCAGGAATACTAAACTCTAGGAATGGAAGTATTGATTACGCCGTAACGAATAATTAAAAAAATATACCGTTAACTGGAATATGTTGTTTCTTTACACATATGTTGGATTATGTATGTCATGACAAACCAATAAAAAATCGCGAATTAACAGGTGGCTACAACAACACACAGTCACTACATGCATCATTGTTTACAATGAACGGTGGGGCTAATCGAAAGGACTGGACACGACGCGTTAAACAGCAATCAATTAATTTAATATAACAGTCCGGTTCTGTGTTTGTTTGTGTCTGTAGATTGTTGGTGAACAACTAACTTTAGGTTAGTCCTTTCGATTAGCCCCACCGTTCATTGTAAACAATGATGCATGTAGTGACTGTGTGTTGTTGTAGCCACCGGTTAATTCGCGATTTTTTATTGGTTTGTCATGACATACATAATCCAACATATGTGTAAAGAAACAACATATTCCAGTTAACGGTATATATTTTTTAATGATTCGTTACGGCGTAATCAATACTTCCATTCCTATCTCATTTTTGTTGTTTACACTTGTTTACGTACATGACTTTCTATTTTATACTTATATTATACTTATTTTATACTATCTTTTTATTATCTAGCACACTCTGAGGAGCAAAACATAAAGGAGCATTTCATGAAAAGTATTCTGTATTTCTGTATGACAACTAATAAAGAAACTTGAACTTGAAACTTGAAACTATATGAGATTGAAATGTAAACTTCAATCTCGTTGCTGTATATGATGGAGATTTGAGCTCGTCATTGCTGTGTATGATATTGAGATTTGAACTCGTCATTGTTGTTGTATATGATTAAGGCTGAGACGATATGCCATTTGGAAGAATAGATAAATCGGGTCAAAATGATCGATAAATATCGATATTTTTATTAGTATTTAAAAAAATAAAAGACAAACTTATGTTTATTTTGCAGCAATTCTTTGTCGTTGCCGCCACCTTTAGTGTTACAGATTTCCCCATTCAAAACTACCACAGTGATCCTTCTCATGTTATAGTCGCTGGTCTCTGGATGTGATAGAGGAGTGCACTGCATATTCTTTTTTGTATCCACTTTTTCTCCCCATTTTCTATTTTTCTCCCATCCCAATTTCGTATTTATCCAATTCTTCCCTCCCCTGTCTTGAACGTTGCTAGACTATGCCTTCCACAAGTCGGTTGTAGTGAGGACAGAAGCCTTGCATCACGTGTCCCCTCCGGTACACGAGGAGGCAGCCTGTCGCATCTTTTCACCGCAGCAGCTCGAACTCAGTGGCGAGGAGTAACACGTGGGAGGCTCACGCTGCCCCCGATACTTCCTGCTTCCGTCGCACCGGCGTCACCAAACCGACCTGTAGGAGTCGCTGTCCACAACATCAAATCCCCACCCACCGGCTTTCCCACCCTCTAACACTTGCCAATTGTGTTAGTATGAACGACCGGCCAGCCGGTAGCAACGCCGAGAGCTGGGCTCGAACCCAGCCTCTCCTGCGTTAGTGGCGAGCGCCTTGCCCACTGCGCCAATCAGCCGTGAGTGCACTGCATATTGAATGCAGTGCAGAGCTGCAATTCAACTGAATTTACATGAAATGGGGATGTTTTAACTAAAACATGCCACAAGACCTAGTATTCTAGTATAGTATAAAGTATTAAAATGTATATTAAAATGATTTATTATTTTACACATGCAAAAAATCGATAAGTGATGCCACTTATTGATTTCACGCAGTTATCGATAATTATTGATAAATCGATAAGTGGTCTCAGCCTTATAGGCCTATATGATATTGAGATTCGAACTCATCGTTGTTGTATGAGATTGAGATTTGAACTCATCATTGCTGTATGGGATTGTGATTTGAACTCATCATTGCTGTATGGGATTGTGATTTGAACTCATCATTGGTGTATGGGATTGTGATTTGAACTCATCATTGCTGTATGGGATTGTGATTTGAACTCATCATTGCTGTATGGGATTGTGATTTGAACTCATCATTGCTGTATGGGATTGTGATTTGAACTCATCATTGCTGTATGAGATTGTGATTTGAACTCATCATTGCTGTATGGGATTGTGATTTGAACTCATCATTGCTGTATGGGATTGTGATTTGAACTCATCATTGCTGTATGGGATTGTGATTTGAACTCATCATTGCTGTATGGGATTGTGATTTGAACTCATCATTGCTGTATGGGATTGTGATTTGAACTCATCATTGCTCTATATCAGGGGTGGCCAACCAGTCAGAGACTAAGAGCCACAAAAATAACTGTGGTACCACAAAGAGCCACACCATACCAGCGTTTCTCAACCTTTTTTTTCAGTCACGGCACCCTTCATGTGTTTATAGGTCTCACCCTCTGGCCTCTGAAGTTGCTAATGTCTTTTTTATTTGGGCCTCACAGGGTTAAAAGTACCCTGTGAGACCCACGGTTGCAAAATTACAAAATCACTTTTAGCCATTTAAAAAAAGAATGTTTATTTAAAAAATGTTAAGCACTGTCAATTGGTCCTGTTGTTCAGCCTCACAATGCTATTTGATAGTAAATGTTTATATGTCCCACCCTCTGGCCTCTGAAGTTGCTAATGTCTTTTTAATTTGGGCCTCACAGGGTTAACCTCTTAAGCCCGAGATATACAGTAAACGTGTATATTTTCAGCATTACGTTTGTTTACCAATTATTTTAACTGTTATTAGTGAAATATAAGATTATAGAAATCTCAGGGCATTGAGTCGGAAACCGGCGCATATTGACAGGAGGAAGTGGCACAGCCAAAAGTGAGTGTAGTCTTTTGAAGGAAGAGACTCAGGGCTTTCGAATTTCGAAAAACTACCCAACCCAGCTCACACCAGCCCCTGTCAATCATCTGACTTCTGGATTTACTTTTTTATTTCTCTTATTTTTTGGGATTATCTCCCACAAACCTGAACGTTATTGCCATAAAACAGAACGCAGTTAGTTTCTCTACCTTTCTGTGAACGTCTTGCAAAAAACGGTGTTGCAATACGATGAAAAATGGTGGAGAAATTTACATTATAAAAAAGATGGCAGAATTCAGTACTGTATCTACAAAACCTTCTGTTTAATCATCTTCCCTTTATTAATTTGCTTAGATTTTCCAGGTCTGGTCAATTTTAGCATGGTGTTATTCAGTCAAAGATACATTTTCTTTTTTAAATATAATTGATATTCTCCTTTGGTTCATTACAATTTACTCAAGCCTAGTAACATACACACTATTTCTGATCCATATATGTCCCTAGATTCAGATACCAAGAACATGCAAATGGACCATTTAAAAAAAATTGTAAATGTTTATTTTACGTCCTTATGGAATGAGTGACATAAAAAAAAAGTAAAAAGAAAAAAAAAATGTATGGATGGAAGAGCCGCACATTGACGGGCAAAGAGCCGCATGCGGCTCGCGAGCCGCGGGTTGGCCACCCCTGCTCTATATCATTTACATTTTACATTTAGTCATTTAGCTGACGCTTTTATCCAAAGCGACTTACAAGTTTTGAATATGAGATTGATATTTGAACTCATCATTGCTGTATACCAGGGCTATTCAATTGGCGGCCCGCGGGCCGGATGATTCTGACCGGCCCGCAAAAGATTACATGATAATTAAAAAAAAATTTAAATAACTTTTTTCTTTTCATGTCAACGTTCACACGCACAATTGAGCCAAAGGTCACTAAATTAATGACAGATTTCATTGATAAATTGAGGGAAAACTTTGCAAGTCGATTTGATGAATTTGACATGCCCAGAGAATTGATGCATTTTGTGAGCAACCCATTTGCCAATGTAGCTGCTATTTCCACAAAAGGACAAGAGTTCCTTGCATCACTTCACATTAATGAAGGTCTCCTGCAACTTGAAATAATTGACATGCAAGCATCATCTGCTCTGAAGCAGGCACTTGAGAATGAATCCACCACAACATTTTGGATAAAGTGTATTCATGTCAACACATTCCCCAAAATAAAAACGCTGGCAATATCTGTGCTAACAATGTTTGGCTCAACATACACCTGTGAATCCACATGAATGCCATTAAAACAAGCAACCGTGCCTCCTTGACAAATGAGCATTTGCATCACTGTTTGCGGGTAGCCCTCACCTATGAACCCTCTTTCTCTGCCATTGCCCAGTCAAAGAAGTGCAATCTCTCTCATTAGATGTGTGTATGTAGGCTATAAGTGCTAATAAGATGCTGTGATTTGCTGTTGTTGCACAGACATGAAGCACTTTTTCATAAGCTCAGCTGCACTATAAATGTGTTTTTTGTTCAAGTGTTGATGTTAGAATGTTCAGATGCACATCATGCACTTGTTTGTTTTTTATTTAATTTGTATATTGAAATGTTGAAGAGGAGATGTTGCAGTTGTTGCACAGTCATAAATGAAGCACTTTTTTTGAAAAGTATACTACTTTTGCAATATAGTTAAATAAAAGTTGTGAAAATGTGGTTGCGTGTTGTGTCAAGTGTACATATATTCATAGCACGGGGAAGCGCCGTGGCAGTCCATGTGGCCCCCTGAACAATTTAGTTGAATAGCCCTGCTGTATACGATTAAGATTTGAACTCATCACTGCTGTATAAGATTGACATTTAAATTTAAGATTGAGATTTGAACTAGGCCTAATCACTGCTGTATATGAGATTGAGATTTTAACTCATAATTGCTGTATAAGATTGAGATTTGAACTAGGCCTAATCACTGCTGTATATATGAGATTGAGATTTTACTCATAATTGCTGTATAAGATTGAGATTTGGGCGCATCAAACCAAACGTCTGTGATCGAAACCACTGTGAGGAGTTCAGTTTCTATGTTTATTATCTAGCTAATATCTGATGGTGAAACGCTGTGCGTGGGGTACCTGTAATTCGGACACCAGGTACCCTGAAAGACTGGATGGAGGAGTATATTTTGTACCTTTTCCGAAGCCAAAAAGAAAACTCTGCAAATGCAGGCGGTGGATTCTGCTGTGTCGTCGACCACATACACAACTGAATGTGAAGACCATTTCCAAGGACACTTATGTTTGTTCAAAGCTAAGGTCAATTCATAAAGACATAATATTTGACAGCATGTATTAGAAACGTAGACCAAACTATTAGTTAGCTAACGTTAGCTGTGTTATCCTAGCTAGCTAGCTACAGTGTTATCAACATCAACTTTGCTGTCATAAATTTTCTGTCTGACTTTTCTTCCTCGCTAGTTAGCTGGTGTTTTTAGCTAACTTAACGTTTGCTAACTGTCTTGCAGACTGTGTGGCTCAGCGGAGTAGCAATACAATCATCAAATTTGCTGACGACACAGTGGTGGTGGGCCTGATCTCTGCCAACGACGAGAGGGCCTACCTGGAAGAGGTCAAGGTCCTGGCGGGATGGTGCCAGGAAAACAGCCTCTCCCTGAACGTCAGCAAAACAAAGGAGATGATTGTGGACTTCAGGAGGTCGGGGGTCAAGGACTACAGCCCCCTCAGCATCGACGGGGCACCGGTTGAGAGAGTCAACAGCTTTAAGTACCTCGGAGCCTACATATCCGAGGACTTGACATGGACCACACACATTGACAGTGTTGTGAAGAAGGCACGACAACGCCTCTACTTCCTCAGGCGCCTAAGGAAGTTCCAAGTCAGTCAGAAGATCCTTAAGAACTTCTACTCATGTACAATAGAGAGCATCTTGACCGGCAACATCACCTCCTGGTTTGGGAATAGCACTGCACAAGACCGAAGCAGACTACAAAGAGTGACACGTTCAGCCGAACGCACAATTGGAGGGGGGCTCCCCACCCTCCAGAACATTTACAACAAGCGTTGCAAGGGCAAGGCTAAGAGAATCATTAAAGACTCCAGTCACCCGAACAACTGCCTCTTTGAACTGCTGCGGTCAGGCAAGCGATACCGGAGTCTCAAGGCGAGCACAGAAAGACTCAGAAGAAGCTTCTATCCCCAGGCCATCAGGCTGCTAAACGAACAATGAATGAACACTACACAACAACAACCACCAAACGCACATAGCACACACATCCACACGCACACACTCACTTTAAACAAACACACTGTAGCACCCACTCCACACACTTTATAGCACACACCCACTTTAAACAAACACACTGTAGCACCCACTCCCCACACTTTATATTTATTGATGAAGGATTGCACTACAACTCGTACACCTTACTGTAAATTGTACCTAAATTGTACCTCATCCCATTTCTGCTTTGCACTAGATAGTACTGTACATTAGTACACTGCATAGTATTGTATATTATATGGTAACTCAGAACATTGTACATATGTCTATACCGAACACTGTGACCTCATTTTCTTCTTCTAAATTACATGCTATACTATGTTATTTGATACTATCTTGTCTAGCACAGTCTCTGGAGCGTAACAGTAAGAAGCATTTTGTATGAAAGTATTCTGTACTTCTGTATGACAACTATTAAAGAAACTTGAAACTTGAAACTTTTCCCCTCAAAGCACTTCTGCCGGCCTGTGGAGCAGCCTCCCCCAAATGGAAGAAGGTGGACAAGAGGAGCGAGATGAACGATTGAGAAATCAACAAGCACAAATCGAATCACTGACGAGTATAAATACTGTTCTGAGACATAATCAAGTACCAAATAGATTAACACCAGAGGTCTTGCAGCACAGCCCTGTACCAGCCTATTTCAAATATGCCACTGGATTCACTTATGATCAATTCATTAATCTATGTACTGTGTTTAGTATACCTAGCAGTGAAACAGCACAGCAAACTTCAGTCCCATTGACATATAGCAGAAGTGATTGGCAAATTAACACAATGCCCCTGCGTGTGCAGCTCTTGCTTGTTCTTATGAAACTGAGACAAAATCATGATTTAAAAGATTTGGCATTTCGATTTATGATTGATGAACGAAGTGTTGGTACTTTGTTCAACGCATGGGTGGACTACATGTTCACAGTTCTAGGGGAACTACCCGCATGGCCTCATAGAGACATAATAATGGCACAAATGCCAGGAAAGTACAGAGAGGAATTTCCTACAACGATGGCAATATTAGACTGTACAGAGTTAAAAATTCAAACCCCAACTTCCAAAGCTACTCAACCTACAAGTCTGCAAACACATTGAAATCCCTCATAGCATGTGATCCACGAGGTTCTGTAATATTTTGTTCAACTCTTTTCACTGGATCTATGTCTGACAAAGAAATAGTTAGGCAGAGCAACTTTATTAAGGTAATGACAAATCTGCTTAAACATGGCTATCTGCAGGAAGGGGATGGGCTTATGGTAGATAAAGGATTTTTAATTGAAAATTACCTACAAGAAATTGGACTTGAAATAAATATCCCACCCTTCGTCAGAGGAAAAAGGCAGATGCCCTCTACAGATGTCTGCCTGACAAAAAAAGTGGCTGCACACAGGATACATGTTGAACGTGCTATATCAAAGATAAAGACATTTAAAATTGTGTCAGAGAGGATCCCTAACACAAGGTTGACAAACATCAACCAGTGAGCACGCTGTCTAACTTCCAGCCAAGAATACCATTACCTGATAGCTCAAGCCACAACCAATGGGGTAGTCCTTTCCACCTACTGCTACCTGTATAGGGGTCTGGTTAATGATGTAGCTTATAGGTGTGTCTCTCATTCCTCTCAGTGTCTTATATAATTCCTCACTGATTCCTGACTCTTTCCTAAAGGCAGAAAGATACATGTTACGGTTAACTCGGGGGTGGTCCCCACCTCCCTAAAACAAGCCAGAGTCACGCCGCTCATAAAAAAACCAACCCTGAACCCTACCATCATAGGCAACTACCGTCCTGTCTCTCTTCTCTCCTTCCTTTCTAAAACACTTGAACGTGCTGTATCCAACCAACTTACTGCTTATCTCTTACAGAATGACCTCCTAGACCCTAATCAGTCAGGCTTCAGGACTGGTCACTCCACAGAGACAGCCCTCATTGCGGTCACAGAGGCACTTCACTTAGCAAAAGCGAAAGGCCTCTCCTCTGTCCTGATTCTCCTAGATCTATCTGCAGCCTTCGACACAGTCAACCACCAGATCCTCCTTGCGGCCCTCGCAGGAATGGGAGTGGCTGGCTCTGCGCTGACATGGCTGTCATCATACCTCAATGACCGCTCCTACCAAGTGTCATGGAGAGGGACCCTGTCGGCCACCCGCCCCCTGCGGACGGGTGTCCCCCAGGGCTCGGTTTTAGGACCCCTTCTCTTCTCCCTCTACACTAAATCACTGGGTAACATTATCACGTCTCATGGCTTCTCCTACCATTGTTATGCCGACGATACTCAACTCTTCCTCTCCTTCCCTCCCTCAGATATCCACGTCTCTAAGCGGATCTCGGCCTGTCTGTCCGACATCTCCGCCTGGATGACGTCCAACCACCTCAAACTGAACCTAAGCAAAACAGAATTGCTCCACCTGCCGGCCAAATCCTCCCCCCTAACCGACCTTTCAATCACAGTCGAGAATGCAGCTGTGACTGCGTCCCCGACCGCCAAGAACCTTGGTGTTGTCCTCGACGACCAGTTGAACTTCTCTGCTCACATCGCAGCGACGACCAGAACCTGCCGATTCCTCCTGAGCAACGTCAGAAGGATCCGCCCCTTCCTGACAAAAGAAGCCACCCAACTCCTCGTCCAATCAACAGTCATCTCCCGCCTCGACTACTGCAATGCACTGCTCGCTGGCCTCCCGGCCACTGCCACTAAGCCTCTTCAACTCATTCAGAATGCAGCGGCCCGCCTGATCTCAAACCTACCGAAGTCGGCCCATGTCACCCCACTTCTTAGGGACCTGCACTGGCTCCCCATTGCTGCACGAATCCGCTTCAAGGCCCTCGACCTAGCATACCGTGCGGCAAAGGGAACCGCTCCCGCCTACCTCCGGTCAATGGTCTCTAACTACACACCCTCAAGACCCCTACGCTCTGCATCTTCTGGCCGCCTCAGACCTACTCCTATCCAAGCTCCGGGAGGGTCATCAAAGAGAAGTCGCCTATTCTCAGTCCTTGCCCCACAATGGTGGAATGAACTACCCACCCCAGTTAGGACAGCCGAATCACGTCCAATCTTTCGCCGTCGACTAAAGACGCACTTCTTCAACCATTATCTGAATAAATAAATAAAAAAAAAATATATAAAAAAAATAAAAAATCTAACCCTAACTAACCGTACTGTCATGCACTTGTCCTAATAAACTAACCTACACTGTAGCACTCAACACTTGGATGAACATTGTTGCTCAGCTGATAGAGTTGTGCCCTTCCTGATGGCTTGTCGTACAGAACTTGTAAGTCGCTTTGGATAAAAGCGTCAGCTAAATGACTAAATGTAAATGTAAAAATGTAAACTGTGTTATGCATAGTATTAACTATTCACTGTAGAAATGTATCGGATGTTGTGCCTAGGCTATTATTCTTTCATATCAAACTGCATGACGGTGCAAATATTTTTTTCCAATAAACTGTGAATGAGCTCCATTTTGCCTTTATTACCAAATGTATCTGTGTTTTTATTGTGCTTTGAAACGACCTGTTAGGTGTGTAGGTGGGGATCACTGGTCTCCGTTTGCGGTTCAGTTTGGCTTTTGCCACCAATGCTACTCATTGAATAGATGTAGTAGCCTGCCTGTCACTAGAGTTACATAAATGACACAGCTGTCGGGTCTAGCTACTGGCCTACACAGTGGCTTTGACATATGCAAATCCAATGTCTGCCTGACTTTAGCCCTGCCCCACCCACTCAGTATACCGGGTGAGTGAGAGAGCTTGTATACTGCGTTGGACCACTAGCCTAAACTAAAATGTATCAGCAATAGTAGTAATCATGGATTATCGTCATAGTGCTTGTAATCTTCAATCAAGTCAACTGTAAGTAATGCTTTAGAGTAGCTAGCTAACGTTATATATAGCTAATGCTTGCATCACCATGGAGGTCTAAGGTAAATGTGTATCTCATGAACGTACTTTTCCACTGCATATTGTAACCCTCTCTGTCTGCTTCTAGATGAAATATTTGTGTTATCTTTAAAAAACAGGTCTATTACCTGCTGTGGTAAATCTGACAATTGAACTTAAGCTCCCCCCGCAGCCTAGCCCCTTTCGTGACTGTGAAGCAAGGCTTGCATCACAGTCAGGAAAGGGGCTACCTGCGGCCATCGTCAACAGTCATTCACGGTCGACCTGGTTTGTCCAACTTTTCAAAGGGGGCGTGGCTTAGCAATAGGTCTATTGTTAAGGGGATGCAGACCAGAGAGACTTTCGTCTTGTTTACAACAGGGTCCCCCATTTTCAATTCATGACATTTATGACATACTGTACACAACATACAGATATAAGAATCTAATCTAATCATCTAAACTAATCTAATCATGACATTTAAGACATGCATGACATACAGATATATATCTCTGAGCACCTGAAGACTGTGCTATTAAACCAGGAAGTGCAGCACTGTTGATAAGGCTGTAGCCTCCACTACTGTAGTGACCTGCGCTGCAACACAACTAGCACAAGAGTGAACAAAAAACGCTCATGGACCCGCGGTCTGTCGTTGACTGCTCGCTTGTGTTGTTCGTTGGATTCGTTTTGGATTATTTGGGCTCGCCAAACAAACTATCAAAACGTACGCGGAACCGCGGTCTGTCGTTGACTGAGTTGTGTTGTCGCTGTGTGTCAGACTCTGGATTCTTTCGAACACCCGCCCATCTCTACCTCTGATTGGCTTACCATGACATTTTACTCAACCTCAGCCAATCGCGCACTGCCCACTAACCAAGGAAAAAAAGTATTGCTTCTCAGCGCAGAGATCTGTCTGATGAAAAAAACAGCTTCAATTATAGTCACGCGCCGCATTTTTTGGCAGTAACAGTAACGGCGTTATTAAGATTGGAAGAGTAATCCGTTAGATTACTCGTTACTGAAAAAACTAACGCCGTTATTTATAACGCCGTTATTCCCATCACTGGATGTCACAGTATGATGTCATAATCGAACATTTGTCATGTCACAGTATGATGTCATAATAGACCATTCTATACCATTTGTGATGTCACAGTATGATGTCATAATCAAACATTCTAGAACATTTGTGATGTCACAGTATGATGTCATAATAGAATCATTTTAGAACATTTGTGATGTCACAGTATGATGTCATAATAGTACATTCTAGAACATTTGTGATGTCACAGTATGATGTCATAATAGAACAATCTACAAAATTTGTGATGTCGCAGTATGATGTCATAATAGTAAATACTAGAACATTTGCAATGTCACAGTATGATGTCATAATAGTACATTCTAGAACATTTGTGATGTCACAATATGATGTCATAATAGAACATTCTAGAACATTTGTGTACAGTATATATTCAACAATTCTCTCAGAGAGAGTGGCGATGAGATGGAGGGTTCCCCCTCTTGGGGGGGCCCTCCAAGAGAGGAGATGATGTTTGTATTGTGATTGTATGACAAGAGGAGCAGAGAAGAAGGAGACAGAGACGATAGAAATGTGTTTTGAAGATGAGAAGAAGAAGAGGAGTGTAAACTTTCTCAAGTGTGGGCGAAGCAAGAATTGTGGAGGGCAGTAATACGCCACGATGCGTCTACACTGCCGGAAATTCAAATAAGAAGAAGAAGAAGAAGAATATCTCAGATCTCAAAAGACAAGTGAAGATCTCACTTGTTGTTTCCGGCTATTTGTCTGTAAGCTTGAATATATTCTGTAGATACAATTTTAAATCCCCACATGGAAAAGGAAACAATGTCCCGTACAATCCTTAATGAGCTGAGTCTGGAGGGAAGGTTCTGTGATGTGGTTATTAAAGTCAACAGCACTGAGTTGAATGCCCACAAGGCCCTCTTGTGACCTGTCCCACCAGAGGCGAGAACATATTAGACCATGTATACTCGCAATTTAAGAATGGGTACAAGTCACAGGCTCTTAGTCCATTCGGTAAAAGCGATCACGCCGCAATTTTTCTTTTGCCAAAGTACAAACAGAGTCTCAAGCGAACGCCGGTGGTCTCGCGAGAGGTTAAGCGTTGGGCCGTGACGTCAGTGGAGTCACTCCAAGCAGTGCTGGGAAGCACAGAATGGAGTGTATTCCGTGATAACACAGCCAATATTAACGAATACACCGAAACGGTGATTGACTATGTCTGTACTCAGGTAGAAGTAATAATCCCCACCACCAAAATTAATATCTACCCAAATCAAAAGCCCTGGGTAGACAAATCCGTCCGTGAGGCTCTGAAAGTGCGCACATCAGCATACAACACCGGGCTGGTGACAGGCAACATGGAAGAACACAAGATGGCAAGATACAACGTCAGGAGAGCAGTAATAGAGGCAAAACGGCGTTACAGGGATAAAGTTGAACTTCAGTTTGAACAGGCTGACTCTAGAGGCATGTGGCAGGGCCTCAGAACAATGACAGACTACAAAGGAACCCCCCTCAAACTGAACAGTGACATCTCCTTAGCAAATGATCTCAACTCCTTCTATGCGAGGTTTGAGGCTGTGAATAACAACACCAGCCTACAAACCACGGCAATGGGGGGGGGGGGGGTCTGCTGATGGAGACTCAGTGTTCAGGGTAACAGAGCATGAGGTGAGACGGATCTTTAAAAAAGTGGATATCAGGAAGGCAGCAGGACCGGACGGCATCCCCGGCCGCGTCCTAAAAGTCTGTGCCGACCAACTGGCCCCGGTATTCACTGACATCTTCAACCTGTCCTTGGAACAGGCCGTCATCCCCACCTGTCTGAAGAAGTCCACCATCATCCCTGTACCCAAAAAATCTACGCCCGCTTGCCTCAACGACTACCGCCCTGTAGCCCTCACCTCCATAGCCATGAAGTGCTTTGAGAAGCTAGTGAAGGGCTACATCTGTTCCTCCCTCCCCATCAACCTGGACCCTCTGCAATTTGCATATCGCCCCAACAGGTCCACGGAGGACGCCATAGCCCATGTGCTGCACACAGCAGCATCACATCTGGACAAGAGGAAGGGGAACTATGTGAGAATGCTGTTCATCGACTACAGCTCAGCATTCAATACCATAGTCCCCTCCAAACTCATAGCCAAGCTCAGGGACCTGGGCTTGAACTATGACCTGTGCCAGTGGGTCCTGGACTTCCTGACGGGCAGACCCCAGGTGGTAAGAGCCGGCAACTGCACCTCCTCATCCATCACGCTCAACATAGGGGCCCCCCAGGGCTGTGTTCTGAGCCCCCTCCTCTACTCCCTGTACACACATGACTGCGTAGCACAGCGGAACAACAACACCATCATCAAATTTGCTGATGACACAGTAGTGGTGGGCCTGATCTCTGCCAACGACGAAAGGGCCTACCTGGAAGAGGTAGAGAACCTGTCACAGTGGTGTCAGGAGAACTGCCTCTCCCTGAACGTCAGCAAAACAAAAGAGATGATTGTGGACTTCAGGAGGTCGGGGGTCAAGGACTACAGCCCCCTCAGCATCGACGGGGCACCAGTTGAGAGAGTGAACAGTTTCAAGTACCTCGGAGCCCACATATCCGAGGACTTGACATGGACCACACACATTGACAGTGTTGTGAAGAAGGCACGACAACGCCTCTACTTCCTCAGGCGCCTAAGGAAGTTCCAAGTCAGTCAGAAGATCCTTAGGAACTTCTACTCATGTACAATAGAGAGCATCCTGACCGGCAACATCACCTCCTGGTTTGGGAATAGCACTGCACAAGACCGTAGCAGACTACAAAGAGTGACACGTTCAGCCGAACGCACAATTAGAGGGGGGCTTCCCACCCTCCAGAACATTTACAACAAGCGGTGCAAGGGGAAGGCTAAGAGAATTATTAAGGACTCGAGCCACCCGAACAACTGCCTCTTTGAACTGCTGCCGTCAGGCAAGCGATACCGGAGTCTTATGGCGAGCACAGAAAGACTCAGAAGGAGCTTCTATCCCCAGGCCATCAGGCTGCTAAACGAACAATAATCGCTAAACGAACAATAATCACTATGCAACAACCATCAAATGCACACAGCACACACACCCACACGCACACACACACTCACTCAAACAAACAACACACTGCAGCACCCACTCTCCACACTTTAGATCACACAAACACACTTACACTTTATATTTATTGATAAAGGATTTGCACTACAACTCGTACACCTACTGTGAATTGTACCTAAACTGCACCTCGTCCATTTATGCCTTGCACTATATAGTATTGTATATTAGTACACTGCACAGTATTGTATATTGTATGGTAACTACGTCTACGAACATTGTACATATGTCTAAACTGAACACTGTGACCTCTTTTTTTTCTTCTAATTTTTACTATGTTTTTATTTCATACTTATCTTGTCATGCACAGTCTCTGGAGCGCAACAGTAAGAAGCATTTTGTACAAAAGTATTCTGTACTTCTGTATGACAACTATTAAAGAAACTTGAAACTTGAAACTTGAACTTGTGTGACTGCAGTGACTATTTCAGGTAAGTTTAGCTTGGTTCAGGCTAGCTTGGTTCAGGTTAGCTTGGTTCAGCTTAGCTTGGTTCAGGCTAGCTTGGTTCAGGTTAGCTTGTACTGTACTTTTACTGTAAACAGATACTATACTGTACTTCTAATGTAAACAGATACTATACTATACTTCTACTGTAAACAGATACTATACTGTGCTTCTACTGTAAAAAGATACTATACTGTACTTCTACTGTAAAAATATTGTAAAAAGATACTATACTGTACTTCTACTAGATACTATACTGTACTTCTACTGTAAACAGATAATATACTGTACTTCTACTGTAAAAAGATACTATACTGTACTTCTACTGTAAACAGATAATATACTGTACTTCTACTGTAAAAAGATACTATACTGTACCGCTACTGTAAACAGATACTATAATGTACTTCTACTGTAAACAGATACTATACTGTACTTCTACTGTAAACAGATACTATAATGTACTTCTACTGTAAACAGATAATATACTGTACTTCTACTGTAAAAAGATACTATACTGTACTTCTACTGTAAAAATATACTGTGAAAGATACAGTGAAAAGATACAGTGAAAATATATGACTACACAGGACAGAATGTTGCTTACTGTTTACTCATCAGATATCTCTATACTCTGCGTCCCACAGAGCCCTCTTCACTCGCTGGAGCGACTCAGAGAAAGCAGTCTACACTATCCCTGGGGTGTCCCCGGGTATGATGCAGCTCATCATAGAGTACTCCTACACACGCTTTGTGCTGGTGACAGCAGAGAACGTGGAAGAGCTTCTGGTGGCTGCAGACCAGCTTCTCGTCACTGGCATAGTAGGAGCGTGCTCTGACTTCCTAGAATGCCAGCTGTCTCTGGAAAACTGTGTTGGCATCTGGAGGTTCGCGGACAACTACAACTGCCCTGGCCTGAGGCGCAAGGCCCATCTCTGCATCGTGTGCCACTTTGAGGAGATGTTGCACGTCTCACAGGAGTTTGTGGAGCTGTCCCTGCAGCAACTGGTGGACATCATCGAGAGGGATGATCTAAACGTGAAGAGCGAGGAGACGGTGTTCGAGGCCATCCTCCGTTGGATCGACCACTCCCGTGAGGAGCGTAAAACATCCCTTTGCTGCTGCCCAAGGTAACTAATTGTATTACTGTGCATTACATTAAAACAACACTAGGTTCCCTAGTACAGTGGTTCTCAAACATTTGGGTCCAAACTGTTCCCTAGCAACAGAAACCATCTACAACCGATGTCTAAGTTGTACCCGCTGTCTGCTTGTCTCTTCCCAGGTTCGCATGGGCTTGATGAGGCCTGACTACTTGTTGAACAACGTCCAGAACAACCCTGTGGTGAGGGACAGCCACGACTGCAGGCCCCTCATCCTCAGCGTCCTGAACCCCCCTGGCTCCGACAGGCTCCCAAACCCCCTGATGCGCCCACGCCTGCCCCAGGAGGTCCTATTGGCCATCGGAGGCCTGGGTGGCGGCATCCTGACCATGGAGGCTTACAATATCCGAGCCGGTGGATGGATGGACGTGAGCGTTGAGGGGGAGAGTCCCCGGGCCGCCCACGGCACCGCTTATCTCCACGGTCTGGTCTACTGCGTCGGTGGCTCGGACGATCGAAAGACTCTCAGCAGTGTGTGCAGGTTCAACCCTGTCACTCGCAGCTGGCTGCAGGCGGCTCCCATGCACTCATGCCGCTCTGACGTCAGCGTGGTCGCGTTGGACGGCTGTATCTACGCCATGGGAGGGTTCAACAGACGCGGGGCACTGAACACCGCCGAGCGCTACGAGCCTGAAACCAACCAGTGGACAGTGATCTCACCCATGCTGGAGCACAGGAGCGACGCAGGGGCAGCAGCCCTCCAGGGCAAGGTGGGTGGAACTGAGGGACACATGGTGGTAGATGAACACAAGGAACGTTAGATCAGAAATCATAAATGTCTTTATTGCCAAGTAAGCTTGCACAATGCAAAATATGTGTCTGGGTCCTTTGGTGCATCAACATTAACAGACAATTAAAGTAGAATGAAATAAAATGGAATATATAAACTAGAATATTAGAATATTCTTTCTTATTACAGGTTTACATCTGTGGTGGAGTGTGTCTGCTCACAGCTGAGTGCTACAGCCCAGACACCAACCAGTGGACTCTGATCGCCCCCATGAGCAGCAGGCGTTGTGGACTGGGAGTCGCTGCATACGGAGGACATGTCTATGCGGTAGGTGCACACGGAGACAAATGTTTTATACTAGATATTTGTATAGATATGTATCATTTGATTTGCAGTGCTTCTGTGATGCCCTCATTTCCCTAAATGGATTAATACAGTGTCTGCCTGCCTGAGCCACACACTAAAACATTCCTCTCATGTGTCCTGTCCTCAGGTGGGAGGGTTTGACGGTGGACGGTGGGCTCTGCGTAGCGCGGAGGCCTACAGCCCCTTGACTGACTCCTGGAGCGCCCTGCCTAACATGTTCACCCCCCGCTGGATCTTTGGCATCGCGGTGCTGGACGACCTGCTCTTCGTGGTCGGAGGCTACAATGGCTTCACCTCCATCTCCAACGTGGAGCACTACGACCAGAGCAGCGACAGGTGGACTGTAGCCGAGGACATGGAGACCCGGCGCGGTGGCCTAAGCTGCTGCATAATGCATGGCCTGCCATTTAATATGAGCCAGTATGCTGCTCCCCGTGGAGGAGGAGGAGGAGGAGGAGGAGGAGGAGGAGGAGGAGGAGGAGAGGAGAAAGAGGAGGAAGATGAGGAAGAGGAGGAGGAGGAGGAAGAGGAGGAAGAGGAGGAGGAAGAGGAGGAGGAAGAGGTGGAGGAGGCAGCAGGGGATCCATCTAAGAACCTTAAACATTTATTAGACCGCATCACCTTCAAATCCCTCCATGCCCTCGCCCCCCGATACCTGTCTGATCTCCTCCACCAGTACACTCCATCCCGGAACCTACGATCCTCTGATCTAGGTCTCCTCTCCATCCCTCGCACCAGGTTACGGACTTTTGGGGACAGAGCCTTCAGCGTGGCATCCCCTACCCTCTGGAACTCTCTCCCCCCCCGAAATCCGCAACGCCCCAACCCTGGACACCTTCAAATCCGCTCTAAAAACACACCTCTTCACCAAGGCTTTCCCCATCAGTTAGTTTTAGATTAAATTAGGTCCATTATCCCCTACTTTCCCTCATCCCCTTTTCCCCTCCCCCCCCTACTTTCCTTGCCCTATTTTTTGTCCTGATTGTAAAGCGACCTTGGGTTCTATGAAAGGCGCTATATAAATTTTATCTATTATTATTATTATTATTATTAGACCAAAAGAAATCCTAGGAAATTAATAAATTACTATCCGCCAAAGGTGGTGCATTTCTTTCTTCTAGTAATTCAGACAATATCTGTTTTTAGTTTGTGTAATGTAATGTAATATCTGTTTTTAGTTTGTGTAATGTAATGTAATATCTGTTTTTAGTTTGTGTAATGTAATGTAATATCTGTTTTTAGTTTGTGTAATGCACATAATATGGGAACTTTTATCCATATGCTAGCCCGGCATAGTTCTGACAGCTGTCACTTGTGCTACTGCGAAATAAATGACACACGGCTTTGTGTTGTCAACTGATAGAAATTGTGCGTTTCTCTATTCCGATGATTTCTACAATATAATATATATATATAAATAACTGTCTTTTACTAGTACCTTTGTACTATGTTACTATCCGTATACTACTACCTACCATGCTAATATGTCTATTATACTATGCACTCAGGGTGTAACACTCAAGTTCAACACTATTTGACAAACAATGCCACTGACCATAAGCTGCCAGAGATGCACATCTCCTGCTGTCCAGAAAACCACACACTTTTCTGATAGTGGGGTGCCTGGACACTCAGTCATTTAAAATGTATATGCGAAAGTTTTGTTTTCACTTCTAATTTGAAGATAAGGATCTATAGAACAATTTTGGCTTGAATGTCAAGGAACCAGTTGAATTTAATAAAAATGTATCCAAAATGGCCACAATCGAAATCATGAATTCTTTAAAAACGTCTTAATGTTCACACAATTGCTGTGTAATATAATTTTGTATTGCTATTTTAAGTTAATACTGTGTGAGGAATCAACTAGAGTTCAAATATTGATGTTTTGAATATTCTGGTATGGCAAAAATCAAAGATGGCTGCAATTTCTGTATTTATTTCGAAATACGCTTCATAACTTTTATTCTATTGAACCTAGAATGGTGATGTTGGTGCCTGTACCTAGGTTTTCATGAATGAGTAATTGAATACAAATTAAATAAACATGATTGGAGCATATCTTATATGATATTTCACACAATGAGACAATAAATATGTGGAGAACTAGAGTTAGATATGAGAACTGTAAACAACAGTTGATTGTGAAGAACAAACGATGATTGTGAAGAACGTCCTCATCACAAGAAAGGATCTGCATCTCAGCACCAATGTCAACGCCATGCCAAAGACCTGATGGAGGTGTTGCTGAGCAATGGGAATCCCTTTGAGGAGGGCAGTAAAGACCTGGTTACATTAGACAATAAGGTGTGTGAGTCTGCGGCTGCTGCCGTATCTGTCCATCAACTCGAGTCTACGGGACAAGAGCAGTACAACAATTTCAGGAAGAGTGCTTGAATCAAATGACAGACTTCTGACAGCACCGATCAAGCGAAAATGCACAGCTCTATGCAGAGCTCTATGGGAAAGCTTTTATTGTGCTAGACACAATACACGTCAAGTAGAGATATTTCTGTTGACGAGGAGTTAGTTGCGCCAGGTGTAACAAGACATTTTCTGATTCCTGTCAAATAAGTTGTTAACAGATGGACAGTTCCCAGATGACAAGGATATGTCTACATCACTGCAGGTGATCAAGTCCACCATGTTGGAAACAGTCCACCAATGGATCAATGCAACCATGAGGAAGCTGACACTCGTGTCCTATAATACATCTCCTCCACGCCCTCCAAACATCATCACTTGGGAGGGTGCATACTGGAGATACAGATGTTTGTCGTAATCCTTCTGACTAATTTCCATCACATCAAGCCACTAACAGATACACACCCACATACTGTATACGCTCACACACTAACAGTCACTTTAGCATGAACACACACACACATGCTGCACACGCTCACACTCAACGGTCACTTTACACAATGAAAAGGTCACTTTAAAAACAAGAACGGGAGTGGTTCTTGTGTAGTAAATAGATGGATATAGCAAGATAGCATAAGGA
Source organism: Notolepis coatsorum (assembly GCF_963971535.1). Taxonomy (NCBI): domain Eukaryota; kingdom Metazoa; phylum Chordata; class Actinopteri; order Aulopiformes; family Paralepididae; genus Notolepis; species Notolepis coatsorum. The sequence goes on along the minus strand of NW_028174873.1, from coordinate 914,200 downwards.
TATATAGTATAACTGTAGATTGTATAGTATAGTATTGTATAGTAGTGTACATAAGACCCAGTGCCTCATCCATAGCTAACACTGTATTGCACTATCGCAGGACCTTAGCATGTCTTTTACCATGCTTTTTGTAAACTTTATGTACATTATACCTGTTATGTCTTATTCTTTACTTGTATTATTGCACAAATGTCTTATTCTTATTACTTGTATTATTGCACAATCGCTGCGGGCATGACCCCCCGCATTTCACTGTATGCTTGTATGCCGTGACAAATAAAACTCTTGACTTGAGCAGTGGTCTTACTGCATCAGTACCAGCAGTGGCCCTACCGGATCACTATCAGCAGTTTGAACCAGCATTCTTTTCCAGGGTTTCCGCTAGCAATTTTTTTGGCCGGCCAACATGACTGATAACTTTATTATTTACCAGCCAAATGTAATCATAGTCATAGCAATTGTCACAGGAGTCTTCAATAACGTTGAATGGTGATCCATTTTGTGAATAAACGTGTTCCCTGATACCAAAATGTTTGTCGGTAGATAACTCCTTCAGACAATCTCACGTTATACTGCTAACGTTATGTTACCTACTGACGTTAACGCACAATTAGCAAACATAGTAGAGTAGCTCGTCCTGTGTGCTTCATACTTGTTGCCTCGCTGAAAGATCGCTTTGTTTTCTGTGTTTTATTTATTCATTGTTAACGTTAGTAGTGGGAGGATTTCATATATAAACAGATGACTACATTCCCCAATCAGAAGCTGTGGATGAACAGAGAGGTTCATATATACTGCTAAAGGCACGTGGCACTGCTTTTAGATCTGGTGACCAGCAGGCCTACTGTTCAGCCAGGGTTAACCTGAATAGGGGAATCAAGCGGGTGAAGCACAGCGGCAAGCTAAGGGTCGAACAGCACTTCAACAACTCCGACCACCGGAGAATGTGGCAGGGCATCCAGGCCATCACAGACGATAAACCCACCAACCACTGACCCCTCCCTCCTTGATGAGTTCAATCACTTTTATCCCCGCTTTGACAGGGACAACCAGGAGGCAAGGCTGCCCTCCCTGCTAACCTCCAACCCCTCACTCTCTCCCCCACTGACGTGTGTGCCGCACTGAGCAGGACTGATGCGCATAAGAAGGCTGGCCCTGATAGCATCCCTGGGCCGTGTGCTCAGGAGCTGCGCTGAGCAGCTGACATCTCCAACCTGTGTGTCACGTGACCAGCCCGGGCCAGTTGGCCCAGCGTGCTTTAAAACCACCTCCATCGTGCCGGTGCCCAAACACTCCTCTGCCACGAGCCTCAATGAATTGTTCCGCCCGGTTGCACTCACCCCCATTATCATGAAGTGGCCTTTCACCCTCACTGGACACAGACACCAATTCACCTACCGTCAGAACGGGAGCACGGAGAGCGCTATCTCCTCAGCGCTACACTCCGCCCCCCTCTCCCACCTGGACGAGAGCAACACCCGTGTGAGAATGCTGTTCGTCGACTTCAGCTCAGCATTCACAACACCATCATCCCCTCCAAACTTGGTGACCTCGTGGAAACCAATGAAAATTGTATTAACAGATTGCAGAATGGCTACAATACAGTACGGCTCAATACACACAATTGTTAAGGGGATGCAGACCAGAGAAAGACTTTCATCTTGTTTACATCAGGGTCCCCCATTTTCAATTCATCATAACATACATGACATACAGATAGACAGTACCTGAGCCCCCTCCTCTACTCCCTACACACTCCTATACAAGGCTGTGTGCTGAGCCCCCTCCTCTACTCTCTACACACTCCTATACAAGGTGCTGAGCCCCCTCCTCTACTCCCTCTTCACGACGGCACTCCTATACATGGCACCAACACCATTATCAAGTTTTGCAGACGACACAACGTGGTGGGCCTCGTCAAAAACAACAATGAGTCGGCCTACAGGGAAGAGGTCCAGCATCTGGTGGCACGGTACGCCGATAACAACCTGGCCCTCCTGACCCCAAGGAAACCATGCTGGTGCTGCGCACGCTCCCGTCCATATCAATGTGTCTCCAGCAGCTTCAGATTCCTGGGAGTCCACATCTCTGAGGAGCTCTCTGGGACCCTCAACACCTCCTCGTCACTGGTCAAGAAGGCTCACCAGCGCCTCTTCTTCCTGAGCAGACTGAGGAGAGCCCACTGTCCCCCTCACATTCTGGTGGACTTTTACCAGGGTGCCATAGAGTTTCAAGTTTCTTTATTAGTTGTCATACAAAAGTACAGAGTACTTTTATATAAAATGCTTCTTTCTGTTTTGCTCCAGAGATTGTGCAAGATAAAAATAGATACGTATAAAAGTATAAAGTAGAAGTCAAGTACGTAGACAAAAGTGTTCAATATACATATATACAATATACAATGCAGAGTAGAAAAGTAACTGAGTTACAATACAATATACAGTACAATGCAGAAATGGGATGAGGTACAATTTAGGTACAATTTACAGTAAGGTGTGATGAGGTATGGGTTGTAGTGCAAATTCTTTACCAATCAATATAAAGTATGTTAAGTGTCTAAAGTGTGTAAAGTGGGTGCTGCAGTGAGTTGTTTGTTTAAAGTGAGTGTGTGCGTGTGGGTGTGTGTGCTGTGAGTGTATTTGATGGTTTGTTACATAGTGTTATTGTCATTTAGCATTCTGATGGCCTGGGAAAGCATGTGGGAGATAAAACTTTGTCCCCTCCCTAATCTCTCACCCATCTCAATTCAACCCCCCCATTTCTTCCAACTCACCCAACCCCCAGTCCCGTATTATTGCCCCCCCCCCCCCATCTCTCGTGTCTATAAGAGTGTCCCCCAAATGTGAGTCGCTCTCTCTCTCCATGTCTCAAAGCTAGTTGTCTTTTTTTGAGAGCCCCCCAGCCCTAACCCTAACCCTAACCCTAACCCTAACCCTAACCCCCCAGCCATATTCTCTGACTATCTTGTATTTGATACTTTCATTCTGAGTTAATAAATTGTATTAACCGGATCTCCACTGACTAGTAAATTCAATTCAATTCAATTCAAATGGGCTTTATTGACATGGGAAACATACGTTTACATTGCCAAAGCCAAACAAAACAATCAAACAGATAAAACAAAAGAAATCAGTACATTATAGAAGGAATTTCTTGTACAGTCTTTATGGTGGTTGTATTCCGTTGGATGTCCGTTTCTTGTCACAGCAGATCACAAATCTGGCTGCTGTGTTTGCACATTGTTGTATTTCTCCCAGTAGGTATGGGAGTTTTGAGTTATTGTCCATGTTTTCAAAGTCTCTTTGGGTGTTTGCAATTTGTGGGAAGTATATGTCTCTGATTTCTTGGTATAGGGGGCAGGTTGTTAAGAAGTGGAGCTCGGTTTCCACCTCAAGTTTCAAGTTCAAGTTTCTTTATTAGTTGTCATACAAAAATACAGAATACTTTTATATGAAATGCTTTTTTTCTGTTCTGCTCCTGAGAGTGTGCTAGATAAAAATAGATAAGTATAAAATAGAAAGTCAAAAGTACGTAAACAAGTGTAAACAAAAGTGTTCAATATACATATACAACACAGAGTAGGGGAAACAAATTAGTAACTGAGTTACAATACAATATACAGTACAATGCAGAAATGGGATGAGGTACAACTCAGGGTAAGGTGCAAGTTTCTTTATTAGTTGTCATACAGAAGTACAGAATACTTTTATACAAAATGCTTCTTTCTGTTATGCTCCAGAGACTGTGCTAGACAAAAATAGATAAGTATAAAATAAGTATAGCACGTATAAAATAGAAGTCACGTACGTAGACACAAGTGTTCAGTATGTACATATGTACAATGTTCAATGCAGAGTAGAAGTAACTGAGTTACCATACAATATACTATACAATATACTAATATACAATATATTATATAGTGCAAAGCAGAAATGGGATGAGGTACAATTTAGGTACAATTTACAGTAAGGTGTAATGAGGTATGGGTTGTAGTGCAAATTCTTTACCAATAAATATAAAGTGTGTTTAGGTGTTCTAAAGTGTGTAAAGTGGGTGCTGTTTGTTTAAAGTGAGTGTGTGCGTGTGGATGTGTGTGCTGTGAGTGCATTTGATGGTTGTTACATAGTGTTATTGTTCGTTGAGCATCCTGATGGCCTGGGGATAGAAGCTTCTTCTGAGTCTTTCTGTGCTTGCCATGAGACTCGCTTGCCTGACCGCAGCAGTTCAAAGCGGCAGTTGTTTGGGTGGCTGGAGTCCTTGATGATTCTCTTAGCCTTACCCATGCACCGCTTGTTGTAAATGTTCTGGAGAGTGGGAAGCCCCCCTCTTTGAACTGCCCACCTCTTCTTGTGTGCAGTGGGTGCACAGTCTGTCTTCTCTTGGGAGCCAGGTCTGCCTATGGCGGCCTTTCTCAATGGCTAGGCTGTGCTCGCTGAGTCTGTACCTAGTCAAGGATCTTCTTAGTTTTGGGTCAGTCACAGTGCTTAGGTATTCTGCCACTGTGTACTCTCTATTTAGGGCCAACTAGCATTTAAATTTGCTCTGGTTTTGGGTTGATTCTTTCCAGTGTGTCAGATAGTTTTCTTTTTGTTTTCTTATAATTTGATTTAGTCCAGTGTGGTTTCTGTCTGGTGGCTCTGCTTGTGTTTGTGAGCAGAGTCCCAGAACCATCTGGCTGAGTGGGCATCTCTCAAGGGTCTCTCTGTAGGTGAGGGCTACTATCCACCACTCACCAAGTCCAACTGCATCACAGTCTGGTACGGCAACTGCACTGCCTTAGACCGGAAAGCACTGCAGAAGGTGGTGAAAACCGCCCAACAAATGACCGGTACACTCCCTGCAATTGAGACTATTCATCACAGAGTCTGAGGAAGGCATGCAGCACTGTCAAGGACACCTCTCATCCCAATCATGGACCGTTTGCCCTCCTCCACTTCAGGAACCTACGCTCTAAGTCAAGCAAACTCAGGAACAGTTTAAAATCAAATCAAATCAAATGTATTTGTAAGGCCCGACAACACACGTTAATGTCCCTTGTGCCTTGTTAGGTAACTGACAGAGTTGGCACGGTAGTGCATGAAAAGATTGCATCGCGTTCAAGGTCATAAAAAACGTAATTTGTAATATTTCATTCCAATTCTTTTTTTATGAATACCAGTATGAACCTAACTCAACATGTAACCCCTTATATTCCCGTTTGTGTTAGGGTTAGGGTTGGGGTTAGGGGACTGTTCCACGCACGGGCACAGGGATGAGATTTTACCTTCTCCTAATCTTTCTGTCTGGGTAACCCTAACCCCCTAATGGCAAGAAATAAACCACTATGGACGGTTTGAAAGCTATTATTGTTAACTTTTGTGCTAGAGGGTTTCAAAATCTAAGCTTTTCAAATTCTGTGAATATATGGAAAATAAGCAAACGGACACAATTTCATGACATAATCATCAACACAGCCACCGTTGTACACACACACACACACACACACACACAAAAAGGCTAAATACAGGAAATAGTTTTTGTGTCCACCGGGGACGTTTTTTTCAAGGCGGACCGCTTTGAAAAGCAAAAATATGCATAAAGCTCAGAGCGTTTTCCTGAGTCTCGCGACTGCCGCCACTTGCTCGATGTTGATTGGTCGGTCGAAAAAAGTTACCTTGATGAGCGCCGCTCCTCTCCAAAAGTTGAACTAGTTTCAACTTTAGGCGCTGGGAGCGCTCCGCCCAAAAACGCTGGCCGCCGAGAGCGCTAAAACGCGAGGAACGCTAACGCCCCGAGCACACTGCTCACGAATGAATTTCATGCGCGGCTCCCTCGTGAGATCGCGCGCCTGGTCAGGCACACTGGACCTACGACTTGAGCGTGCGGAAGCACACCGAGGAAGGCACATTTACATTGGGACAGCTGTAAATGCCTAGTCTATATGCAAAGTCAGTCATTTTAGAATGATGATCAGTGTGACTGTACTCCTGAAAGAGCAGCGTGGAGCCCCAGCAGCAGCAAGAGCTCTCTCTCTCTCCCTCTCTCTCTCTCTCCCTCTCTCCCTCTCGCTCTCTCTCTCTCCCTCTCTCTCTCCCTCTCGCTCTCTCTCGCTATCTCCCCCCCCTCTTCCCCCCCCCCTCTCTATCTGTCTCTGTCGCGACAGACAGGCAACCAGATATAGACAGATAGACAAACAAACAAACAAACAAACAAACAGACAGACAGACAGACAGACAGAGAGAGAGACAGACAGACAGACAGACAGACAGACAGACAGACAGACAGACAGACAGACAGACAGACAGACAGACAGACAGGGCGGGGTACTAACTATAGTAATATTGTTTATTTGCATTGGGAAAGATAGACACATTAGCTGGCTGAACAACATCTATTGAAAGATAGAGAGAAAACGAGAGAGAAAGAGAGAAAGAAAGAGCTGTACTGTAGTTGTATACCCATTCTGCAATCTGTTAATAAAATATACACTGATATAAGCCTACTGGTTGCTGTTCAATCATAATTAGCTGTCAGGAAACAAATAAAACGTTTGTCATTATAGGTGACAAGGTGGATTGACTTAATGACTGCTATATCCTGCTGTTATTATTATTATTATTATTATTATTATTATTATTATTATTATTATTATTATTATTATTATTATTATTATTATTATTATTATTATTATTATTATTATTATTATTATGCAACATTGTAATAGTTATAGGTATAAACAAACATACAGACAGGGGGGGTTGGGCGTTTATTTGCAGATACAGACACAGCTGGTTGAACAACATCTATATCTGTGGTAATAATGCAGATATTCAATTGTATTTCTGTGACAATGCGCGTGGCGCGCCGCCTCAAATAGGATCGAGGCGAAAAAATAGCTTGCCGCTCGCGAGCCGTTCGCGAGGCGCGCTCCCGCTCGCGGCCAGTGTGCCTACTATCGTCCGTTAACATGGGAGCGGAAGTGAAGAGGCAGCCGCCCGTTCGTCCGTTCGTGAGCAGTGTGCTCGGGGCGTAAAGCGGGCTGAGAGAATAAACGTGTAACACGATACAGTACATCTCTACACACACGGCCAGCAAGCACACGGGGGAGCCATTGTGTGCAAAAAGTGTCGAAAAGTACCTAGCGGAAAAAAATCTAATCTACGAATTCCAATCTGGCTTCAGAACATCCCACTCCACTGACACATGCCTTCTCTATTTGAATGACCACATCAAACAAGAGGTGGACGCAGGCAAATACTGCGGCATGGTCATGCTGGACCTACAAAAGGCCTTTGACACGGTCAATCACTCCATTCTGATTGACAAGCTAAAAGCAATTGGTTTTGATAGTCTATCAGTGAGCTGGATGCAATCCTACCTTGAGGGGAGGGAACAGATGGTGGAGGTAAACGGTACCCTATCCCCCCCCCTCACAGTGAGCTGTGGTGTTCCACAAGGAAGCATACTAGGACCGCTACTGTTCCTAATTTATGCAAATGACATGTCGTCAGCTTGTGACTGCAACTTGTTCCTGTTTGCGGACGACTCAGCCCTGCTGGTCTCTGACAAGAACAAGTTACAGGTTGAAAAAACCCTCAGCTCGGAACTAGGCAGAATCTGCATATGGCTCGCTGATAACAAACTATCATTACACATGGGCAAAACAGAGTCCATTCTCTTCGGTTCAAATAACAAACTCAGCAAGACCGACGGCTTCTCAGTTACAGTGGGTGACAATATTGTCACAAGGAAAGATGAAATTACCTACCTGGGTTCCATCCTAGAGGCTAATCTCTCCTGTGACAAAATGGCATCCAATGTAATAAAAAAAGTCAACCAACGAACTCGATTCTTGTACCGGATCTCCTCTCTGGTAAACAAGAACACCCTGAAGACTCTGGCAGGAGCACTCATTCAGGGGTACTACGACTATGCTTGCACCTCATGGTACCAAAGCACCTCAAAGGCGCTAAAAACAAAATTACAAACATCTCAAAACAAACTGGTCAGACTACTGCTTGACCTTACTCCTAGAACCCACCTCACCCCTGCCCACTTTGACAACCTAGGATGGCTTAGAGTAGACGACAGAGTACAACAACTTGCAATGGGCCTGGTCTACAAGATACACTACACGACCAAGGTACCCATGTACATGTCAAAATACTTCCCAAAGGTCAGTGAATACCACGATCACAACACCAGAGGGAGCTCCACAAATCATGTTAAACCCAGATTCGGCTCAAATAAGGGACTAAACACGTTTCGCAATTATGCCACATCAATGTGGAACGCCCTACCCAAAGCTGTAAAGGAATGTGGATCACTACCCACTTTCAAAACCTCTCTCAAGGGACACCTACGGGAGACTGCAATTCAACACTGGCCCCTGTAAATATCCTAACCCAACCCCCTCCAATGTACAGTCATTTACCTAGTATGGTTTTGTCAATAGTTCAATGTACAATTGTGTTTGTTTGTACAGTGTCTCCTCCCCCCCCCCCTCAATGTACAGTGTTACTTGTTTATAAAGGGAAACTATCTTATAAATGGCCTTCTTCAGTGTTTGGCATTGTTTCCTAGCTATGTGGACTTATATTAATATGATATATGTCTCTAATTCTCATATTGGCGCATTCTTCCAATTCTCCTCTCACAATATTCACCCTCACTGAACCGAGTCATCTGAACATGTGCTGATTTGTGATGTCAGAGAGACTCAGCTGCATGATAATCTGCTGCGGGCGAGACTCAAACGGGATCTTGAGGTAGAAAAATGCTGTTTGAGTACTTGATTAGAAATACAAAACAATGAAAAAAAAATAGAAAAAAACAGAGGTGTTCCATAAACTCACAGGAATTGTGTAAAAGTGCCCAAATAGTGAAAGAAATAGTAATCAATCAATCAATCAATCAAATTGATTTATAAAGCACATTTCACATGACGCGTATCAACCAAAGTGCTGTACAGAGGGTAGATACACAAGATACATATAGACAACAATCACACTCCGTTTTATGGGAGGGCACACAGGCAAACACATAGAAAAACAGGGCATGAGTCAGTGAACGGGAAAGGCTAGTAGGTAGAAGTGGGTTTTGAGCCTCGATTTGAAGGCATCTATCGAGGGGGCGATAGTAAGATAGTTCCCCTTTAAGTTCTACTTAAGTAAATGTAGAGAAGTGTTTGCTATTGCGTGTACTTAAGTATCTAAAGTAAAAGTGCACATTCTACATGATGTTTGTGTATCCATAGGTTGTGTAAAAGTGGCATGTGGCCCAGTGGTGTAAAAAAAATAGAACCATATATATTATATATATATATATGGCCAAAAACACCAGCGTCCTTCATCGATAACCAATCACATGTTTGGGCCAAGTGTGGTTTTGAATGCAGTTTAAAGCAGCCAGTGCCCCTGGGAGTCTGTGGAAGACCTGTGTTGCTCTGGGAGTCTGTGGAAGACCTGTGTTGCTCTGGGAGTCTGTGGAAGACCTGTGTTGCTCTGGGAGTCTGTGGAAGACCTGTGTTGCTCTGGGAGTCTGTGGAAGACCTGTGTTGCTCTGGGAGTCTGTGGAAGACCTGTGTTGCTCTGGGAGTCTGTGGAAGACCTGTGTTGCTCTGGGAGTCTGTGGAAGACCTGTGTTGCTCTGGGAGTCTGTGGAAGACCTGTGTTGCTCTGGGAGTCTGTGGAAGACCTGTGTTGCTCTGGGAGTCTGTGGAAGACCTGTGTTGTTCTGGGTGTCTGTGGAAGACCTGTGTTGCTCTGGGAGTCTGTGGAAGACCTGTGTTGCTCTGGGAGTCTGTGGAAGACCTGTGTTGTTCTGGGGGTCTGTGGAAGACCTGTGTTGCTCTGGGAGTCTGTGGAAGACCTGTGTTGCTCTGGGAGTCTGTGGAAGACCTGTGTTGCTCTGGGAGTCTGTGGAAGACCTGTGTTGCTCTGGGAGTCTGTGGAAGACCTGTGTTGCTCTGGGAGTCTGTGGAAGACCTGTGTTGCTCTGGGAGTCTGTGGAAGACCTGTGTTGCTCTGGGAGTCTTTGGAAGACCTGTGTTGCTCTGGGAGTCTGTGGAAGACCTGTGTTGCTCTGGGTGTCTGTGGAAGACCTGTGTTGCTCTGGGAGTCTGTGGAAGACCTGTGTTGTTCTGGGGGTCTGTGGAAGACCTGTGTTGCTCTGGGAGTCTGTGGAAGACCTGTGTTGGGAGTCTGTGGAAGACCTGTGTTGCTCTGGGAGTCTGTGGAAGACCTGTGTTGCTCTGGGAGTCTGTGGAAGACCTGTGTTGCTCTGGGAGTCTGTGGAAGACCTGTGTTGCTCTGGCGTTTGCTTCAACAGTGATGCAGAGCTCCGCTCTATTGCTGCCGGCAGGTGGACTCACTCACGCTCATCTCCCAGAAGCTGCCTCATGCAGCTCTAACTGGATATGGAGATTTTGCAAAACATGAAAGACGGCATCCAATATTGCACAGACTTTATAATACATTATAAAGGCAGTGGTGGAAAGTAACTAAGTATTTGTACTCAAGTTGTGTACCAGTTTCGAGTTACTTGTACTTCATGTGAGTATTTTCATTTTAGGGAACTTTATACTTTTTTACTCCATTACATTTCAAGGGAAATGTTGTACATTTTACTCCACTACATGTATCTGAATCCATCAGTTACTAGCTATTTTGAAGAAAAATATGTTTGCATAGAAAACGCAATATAAAATAAAAAATGTATGAAGATGATATACTTTTTCACATTTGAAGCCTGTTAACTTCAACGGGATGTAATCAGTGCAGTGTAACTGGACCACATACCACTTTAACACAACCTTTAATCAGTGCAGCGTAACTGGACCACACACCACTTTAACACAACCTTTAATCAGTGCAGCGTAACTGGACCACATACCACTTTAACATAACCTTTAATCAGTGCAGCGTAACTGGACCACATACCACTTTAACACAACCTTTAATCAGTGCAGCGTAACTGGACCACATACCACTTTAACATAACCTTTAATCAGAGCAGCATAACTGGACCACATACCACTTTAACATAACCTTTAATCAGTGCAGCGTAACTGGACCACACACCACTTTAACATCACCTTTAATTAGAGCAGCATAACTGGACCACATACCACTTTAACATACCCTTTAATCAGAGCAGCATAACTGGACCACATATCACTTTAACACAACCTTTAATCAAAGCAGCATAACTGGACCACACACCACTTTAACATCACCTTTAATCAGAGCAGCGTAACTGGACCACATACCACTTTAAACATAACCTTTAATCAGAGCAGCATAACTGGACCACATACCACTTTAACACAACCTTTAATCAGAGCAGCATAACTGGACCACATACCACTTTAACACAACCTTTAATAAGAGCAGCGTAACTGGACCACATACCACTTTAACATAACCTTTAATCAGAGCAGCATAACTGGACCACATACCACTTTAACACAACCTTTAATAAGAGCAGCGTAACTGGACCACATACCACTTTAACATAACCTTTAATCAGAGCAGCGTAACTGGACCACATCCCACTTTCACATGACCTTTAATCAGAGCAGCATAACTGGACCACATCCCACTTTAACATAACCTTTAATCAGAGCAGCATAACTGGACCACATACTGTACCACTTTAACATAACCTTTAATCAGAGCAGCATAAGGTTATATATTTACCACCGTTGACATATTTACACACCAACCATTCCGGTTATATATTTAGGTATATTATACCCACCGTATTTAAGTTTAAGTCACATGGTGTGTCATCTCTGTGTTAGTTTCGGGACAGCACATCATGTGATCTGTTTTTTTACATCTGTTAGAATTAGTGCTGTATACGTTAACATAAATTGATAAGAGTTAAAAGAGTTTCATAAAAACATAGGTTATATTACACACACACACACACACACACACACACACACACACACACACACACACACACACACACACACACACACACACACACACACACACACACACACACACACACACACACACATTTGAAATGTTTATTTATGTCCACATAAACAGAAGTACAAGGAAGCCTCATACAAAGGACATAAACAATGCGAGTGCAATCAGAAAATTATGAAGAACAGTCAGGTACAAGGTGCATGGGCGGCAGAATCATGGGTAAAGGTAACAGCGCCTCCTCCAGATTGAGCGGCTTCCTATAACAGCTGATACTGAGCAGTACCTGGCTAACTGCTTGGCCTTCCTTTTGGGGAGACCGGCTATTTGTAGGCCCCTCACAACCAACTTGTGCACCACATGCCCTAGGCTGCCAAAGATAAAAACTAGGAGTTTACATCTGTAGCCTCGCTGTGAGATGGTCTGCTGTAGCTGTTGGTATTTCAGCATTTTGGTTAGGAAGGCTTCTTCTAAGCTGTAATCAAAAGTACAGCCAACCTCAAGAATGGACACCTCCCTAAGGTGTTCATTTACCACAAATACATCAGAGGTGTTAGCTGTAATACTAGAGAACATGGAATCATTATTGCACAGGTTGAACATGCTTGGCTTCACAGTAGAATGCTTATACAGTGTGATGGAGGACCTAAAAATAAGAGAGATATCTTTCGCTATCAAATCTACTATTCTGTCATGCCTACTTATGTAGAGGCCCCTGTATACATGGCAACCATTCAAGATGTGGGACATGGTTTCAGCTATTTGGTTATTGTCATGATGAATACAGTGAGGAGCATGACTGCCTGGAAACCAGATGGAGAGATTCAGTTGAGATGGTAAGACCTGTAATCTCGCTTTCAGAGTAAAGATAACAATGCACTCATCTATGGCAACATTTTTGAACACAGAGTGAGAGACAGAATGGTCCGCAGCAGGGAGACACGCAATCTTCCCCTGCAGTCTCAACTCAGTCCATTGTTCCCGCTGTCTTTGTTGTTGTGCCCACAGGAGGCGACCTCGGGCATTAGTCAGTGGAAGTTGGTGATCCATTCCACACACAGACATAGATGCTCTGACTGAGATACTGGGGTCAAATATAATATTCTCTGAGACAGCCACTGCCTCAGAGTTAGACCCCACCCACTCCAGGGTAACATCAGCCCAGCAACACATGTCATTAAGGTCCGGCCAGGAGAGCGACTGTCCAGCTTTCCATTCGGCTTTCTCTTGAAGCCTAGGAAGTTAGGGTCCGAACCACGCGCCAGCGGGACCTTACGTCTTTTTAGGTCCAAGAAAAGAGAAGAACGGGCGAGCGTTCTCACATACTGGTCATCACTGTTCAGCATATTCAACAGATGGGAGAGCCGTGTAGCAATATATGCCCATTCAAAATTGGGAACACACAGACCACCCTCACGTTTACCGTGAAATATAATGTTGCCATGGCCGTAGCCAGCTATGAGGTCACCGAGGTCCGGACCTCGGTAACTATTTGTAACAAAAAGATAAAAAAATTATAAAAAAAAAAAAAGAAAAAAAAAAATTATAGAAATATCACAATATAAATGTACACTCGGGAGTTGAAAATGTCCGGTAATGTCTGATGTTTGGCAAAGGTACTCCCCCCTGCATTGCTACAGCACTATTTGGTCGCTTCTGCCCAGGCAGGGGACATGCAGGTGGCTTTGCTTTCAAAGCATGCGCGAGCAGAACAGCAGTGGGCTGTTTGGTCAATGATCGGCCCACTAGCCTGTCCCAGCGGCCCATTTGTACTGACTGACACTGGGCCGGCCCAATAATCACATCTCTGTTGTCAACGACCGGCCCACTAGCCTGTCCCAGCGGCCCATTATGCTGGCCCGCCTCCCAAGCGGCCCAATCACATCTCTTAATAAACCCCCCCCCCCCCCCCCCTCTCTCACCTGTTTCTCGTGAACAGATGCGGAAAAGAGAGAAATATGGAGAAACAGAAGAAGCGCAAAGGGTGCAGAGAAATTGCGGGCGAAAGAATTCTGAAATCTAGAGGTGGATGCTGAAAAATGTAATAAAATTACAGACACGGTTGCTGCTTCAACATCATCATCCACAATAATAGTGCAACGTTCAACAGCCTCAGATAGCCACTACCAGCCAGGCAGAGGCAGCAGGGCCGAGGAGGGACAGTGAGTTGGAGGAGGAACCTGAGGTAGTTTGTGTGTGCCATCTCTGCCATGGTGATGTGTGTCGATAATAATATGAATGATAACGTTATTTGGTCAGCACCGCGAGTGACCCGTCACCTAAGCTGATCAGCTCAGCACTACTAATGAGACGCTGCCCCCTAGTGGCCGGCGGGTCAAACTACCCAAACAAACAAACATACCATTGATTTTAGATTGAGTTGTGTTTTGCTTTTGTTATAGTTTGTTTGTATTCATTGCATGTTCGAAATAAAGATTTCAAATCAAATCAAATCAAGTGGAGAAATATGTTAATACTTCAGTAAAATTATTTTTTACCAACAACAGGTGACTTTTTATTATAGATAATGCATTTTGAATGAATAGGTTGGGTTGTATAACTCATTTTGGTATGCATTTAGCCCATTCACCAAATTATAAATGCATAAGAGACCACAGGGCTTTGGTGCACTCTTTAGGCCACTCACCTGTAAGTGCCCCCACGTCCTGTAAATGACTTTGTGAGTGACTGACCTTAAGTTGATCTCTAGATAATAAAGTTTGTATACAAAAAAATGTACCTCCTTAATTTCTAAACCCTGGCTGGGTGGTGTCCAACCGATTATAGTGGGCCGGTCTGGGCCAAAAAAAATAAATGGACCTCCCTAATTTCTAAACCCTGGCTACGGCCCTGAATGTTGCGTGTTGTAAGTGTGTTGAGGCCAGTCCATTGTCTCTTTGGCCAATGCCATTACTCTGATTGCCTCAAGTTTCATACACACACACACACACACACACACACGCACGCACGCACGCGCACACACACACACACACACACACACACACACACACTCTCACTCACACTCACACACACACACACACACACACACACACACACACACACACACACACACACACACACACACTTACAAAGTATAATACAAGTTTATATTAGAAATACAATATATCAGTAATAGTACAAAGCTGTGTTATAGAGTGATTATTAGACATCTCATATTAGGTATAAACTAGAGTAGCTAGAGTTACAGATGATGTATTGCCTAGAGATCAATATAATCAATGAAGGGTTGCAGAGTCCGATAGCATTGATCTCCTATGATTTTTTTTAACAGTTCATCAGCTCGCTCCACCTTGTATCACACCCTTCCGTTATGAACAGTGATGCCAGTAACTAGTTACTCTAATCTGATTACTTTTTTCAGTAAATAGTCATCTAACTTGTTACTTTTTACAAGCCAGTAATCTGATTACAGTTACTTTTCCAAGTGGCTGTGCGTTACTATTTAGTTACTATATCTCATAATGCCGATGATAAGAGAGCCAGGGGTACAGTCAGCGAGACCGGAGATGGGACGTGCGCTCGCACAGCCAATGAGCAGCCAATCATGATTTATGACATTATGCACTTTCAATAAAGCATTATAAAAAATAAAATAAAAACTGTTGTCATTCTTATGTTGTGGCAGCAGCAGTGGGGACGACGACAACTTCGTAACCTACTTTGATAATCAAGTAATCAGTAAAGTAGATTACTTTTTAAATGAGTAATCAGTAATTTAGTAATCAGATACTTTTTACAAGTAATCTGTGGCATCACTGGTTATGAAATACACATTTGGAACAGGATCCATGTCAGAAACATGTGACGCGTGTCGTGTCCAGTGACAGAGACGGAGGAGAACAGAGGGACGTAAACACTCGAGTACAACCAGCTAGTGGCTCTGATCTCCAGATGCCCTTGGGCTGTGCAACAGCTCAGCTCTGCTGGGGAAACCAGCTGCGACATCCTCCACTCCCCTCTAGAGGGCGACACAGCCACAATTTAAACTAACTAGGCCCAGTGCTGAACACTATGTCCATATAGAGTAGTTTCCACATGTCATTGTATGTGGCATCATCATAGAGACACACAAGGCACAGTTATGTATGTGTTTATTCACTTGAAGGGGGGGGGGGGGGGGAATGCATGAAAACAGTATGACCATGAATGGCTTTCACTTGGCATTGTATTGTTATTAAGGTCATATATTACCTTAGTAACACAACACAGGGTTATATGTGTTATATATTATCTTAGTAACACAACACAGGGTTATGTGTTATATATTATCTTAGTAACACAACACAGGGTTATGTGTTATATATTATCTTAGTAACACAACACAGGGTTATAGGTGTTATCTATTATCTTAGTAACACAACACAGGGTTATATGTGTTATATATTATATTAGTAACACAACACAGGGTTATAGGTGTTATCTATTATCTAAGCAACACAAGACAGGGTTACTATCTATTATCTAAGCCAGTGTTTCTCAACTGGTGGGCCATTTTGAGTGGGTCGCGGATGTGTAAAAAAAAAAAAAAAAAAAAAATGTTGCACTACTTATCTTTGTGAAAGTGGCTTCTCAGCTCTGGTCCAGCTGAAGACAAAGCAGAGGAACAGATTGGACATTGAGCATGACCTCCGAGTTGCTTTGTCTACCATCACCCCAGACTTTGAGACTCTTGTCAGGAGCAAACAACATCCCCAGTTATCCCATTAGTTCCCTGGGATGTTAAGCTAAGAAGTCTGCTAAGAAGGATATATTATTTATTATTATTATTATATTTCATTGGGTTTTTAGCCCTAGCTGCACTTTTGTTGCACTTTTTTGTGTTTTTTTCATGTTTTTAACAGTGCATGAAAGATTGTGTATTACTGCAAAAAAATAAATAAAATGGAAATAAATCATAGTGGTTAAAAAATTTGGGTCGCGACTTAATGACTAAGGAAAATGTTGGGTCCCGAGGCTAGACCAGTTGAGAACCACTGATCTAAGCAACTCACGACAGGGTTATTATCTATTATCTTCTAAGCAACACAAGACAGGGTTATTATTTATTATCTAAGCAGCACAAGACAGGGGGTCTCATTCGCCAACGGACTTACGACAAAAAGGGCTTTTTGTTTCGACTCCTATCCGAGCTCCGGGAGGGTCATCAAAGAGAAGTCGCCTATTCTCAGTCCTTGCCCCACAATGGTGGAATGAACTACCCACCCCAGTTAGGACAGCCGATCCCGTCCAATCTTTCGCCGTCGACTAAAGACACACTTCTTCAACCATTATCTGAAAAGAATTATAATAATAAATAAATCGAACCCTAACTAACCTTACCGTCATGCACTTGTCCTAATAAACTAACCTACACTGTAGCACTCAACACTTTGATGAACATTGTTGCTCAGCTGATAGAGTTGTGCCCTTCCTGATGACTTGTCGTACAGAACTTGAAAGTCGCTTTGGATAAAAGCGTTCAGCTAAATGACTAAATGTAAATGTAAATGGCTTAGGGCCATTTGAGATGAATATATACAATATATTATAATATAATATTAATTATATATGTTTTATTGGGATGGGTGGTGAATCCCAAAATCGGCCCAAAAGGTCTCAAATGGCCCTAAGAGAAAGCCCTTTTTGTTGTACGTCCTTGGTGAATGAGACATCATGCAACACACACACACAGAAAAAACTACCACCTAAGCAAGACTAGATATAAACTATGTCTGTCATAATTTCTTCAGCAACACAGAGGTATACACTAGTGCAGGGGTGGCCAACCAGTCAGAGACTAAGAGCCACAAAAATCACTGTGGTACCACAAAGAGCCACACCATATACCAGCGTTTCTCAACCTTTTTTTTCAGTCACGGCACCCTTCATGTGTTTATAGGTCTCACCCTCTGGCCTCTGAAGTTACTAATGTATTTTTTATTTGGGCCTCACAGGGTTAAAAGTACCGACCCACGGTTGCAAAATTACAAAATCACTTTTAGCCATTTAAAAAAAGAATGTTTATTTAAAAAATGTTAAGCACAATGTTAAGTCCAGGGACGTGCACAGGACTTTAGAGGGGCAAGTGCTCAAAGGCGGAAAAGGGCACTGCGCCTGTGCTATTTTTGGGGGCCCTTTTTGGGCGGGGAGGGGCCTTTTTATGCTTTTTGGCGGGTTTTGGTGATCAAATATTGAATATTGAACTATAATAATCAGTGCAGGAGCTCACTTATCCTTGAAAGACACTTTTATCACTGACTTAAAATGCCCATACATCTCCATAAATGTTCAGGGCGGAGGGAATAAGTGCTTACCCTACAGACCCCAAGTCTGTTAGGACAGGAGACTCAGTTGGCACTGCTCAAAACTTAACTTTTTAAAATAGCTTTTAAATGAATTATTATCTTTATTTCATTGTCTTATTTTTCTTTATTTCTATACATTTTACTTAAATATTTTATTATAATTTGTATCATTGTTTCATGTAGTTTTTTTTATCATTTTATTTGTTCTTTTTTAATGTCAACATATTATTTAAATAATTCAAATGGACCTCAAACATGTTCCGTTGTATTACAGTTACTAGTTACTTCTTCCAAAAAGTTACTAAATTACTTACTCAGTTACAAATTATAAAAGTAACTAGTTACTTCAGAAAGTCACTATTGCATTACTTTCAAGTAAATGTTTTACATAAACAACATACACAAATCTAAACTATTTTAATGTTGCTGTGGGACAAAGTGAGACTAGCCTCCAATCAAATGCCATGTATGTAGATCATAATTACTATGTTTATATAGTGGATCATACAAATACAAACACAATAGATGTTTTGGAACTTTTGATATGTATTGCCCCTCAAGAGGCCACAACTGGGCAACATTAAATACGAGATTACTCGTTACTTAAAAAACGTACGCCGTTAGTAACGCTGTTAATAATAACTGGATGTCACAGTATGATGTCATAATCAAACATTCTAGAACATTTGTGATGTCACAGTATGATGTCATAATAGACCATTCTAGAACATTTGTGATGTCACAGTATGATGTCATAATCAAACATTCTAGAACATTTGTGATGTCACAGTATGATGTCATAATCAAACATTCTAGACCATTTGTGATATCACAGTATGATGTCATAATCAAACATTCTAGAACATTTGTGATGTCACAGTATGGTGTCATAACCAAACACTCTAGAACATTTGTGGTCACAGTATGATATTCAACAATTCTCTCAGAAGTTCTCAGATCTCACAAGACAAGTGAAGATCTCACTTGTTGTTTCCGGCTACTTGTCTGTAAGCTTGAATATATTCTGTAGATACAATTTAAAATCCCCACATGGTAAAGGAAACAATGTCCTGTACAATCCTTAATGAGCTGCATCTGGAGGGAAGGCTCTGTGATGTGGTTATTAAAGTCAACAGCACTGAGTTGAATGCCCACAAGGCCCTCCTGTGTGACTGCAGTGACTATTTCAGGTAAGTTTAGCTTGGTTCAGGATAGCTTGGTTCAGGTTAGCTTGGTTAGTAAACAGATACCATACTGTACTTTTACTGTAAACAGATACTATACTGTACTTCTACTGTAAACAGATAATATACTGTATGTCTACTGTAAACAGATACTATACTGTACTTCTACTGTAAACAGATACTATAATGTACTTCTAATGTAAAAATATACTATAATGTACTTCTACTGTAAACAGATACTGTACTTCTACTGTAAACAGATAATATACTGTATGTCTACTGTAAACAGATACTATACTGCACTTCTACTGTAAACAGATATTATACTGTACTTGTACTGTAAACAGATACTATAATGTACTTCTAATGTAAAAATATACTATACTGTACTTCTACTGTAAACAGATAATAGACTGTACTTCTACTGTAAACAGATACTATAATGTACTTCTAATGTAAAAATATACTATACTGTACTTCTACTGTAAACAGATAATATACTGTACTTCTACTGTAAACAGATACTATACTGCACTTCTACTGTAAACAGATACTATACTGTAAACAGATACTATACTGCACTTCTACTGTAAACAGATAATATACTGTACTTCTACTGTAAACAGATACTATACTGCACTTCTACTGTAAACAGATACTATAATGTAATTTTACTGTAAACAGATATTATACTGTACTTCTACTGTAAAATATACTATACTGCACTTCTACTGTAAACAGATACTATACTGTACGTCTACTGTAAACATATACTGTACTTCTACTGTAAACAGATATTATACTGTACTTCTACTGTAAAAAGATACTATACTTCTACTGTGCTAAGACCCTATACTTCTACAGTGAACATATATGACTACACAGGACAGCATGTTGCTTATTGTTTACTCATCAGATATCTCTATACTCTGCGTCCCACAGAGCCCTCTTCACTCGCTGGAGCGACTCAGAGAAAGCAGTCTACAGTATCCCTGGGGTGTCCCCGGGTATGATGCAGCTCATCATAGAGTACTCCTACACACGCTTTGTGCTGGTGACAGCAGAGAACGTGAAAGAGCTTCTGGTGGCTGCAGACCAGCTTCGCGTCACTGGCATAGTAGGAGCGTGCTCTGACTTCCTAGAGGGCCAGCTGTCTCTGGAAAACTGTGTCGGCATCTGGAGGTTCACGGACATCTACTGCTGCCCTGACCTGAGGCGCAAGGCCCATCTCTGCATCGTGTGCCACTTTGAGGAGATGTTGCACGTCTCACAGGAGTTTGTGGAGCTGTCCCCGCAGCAACTGGTGGACATCATTGAGAGGGATGACCTGAACGTGAAGAGCGAGGAGACGGTGTTCGAGGCCATCCTCCGTTGGATCGACCACTCCCGTGAGGAGCGTAAAACACACATCCCTTTGCTGCTGCCCAAGGTAACTAATTGTATTACGGATACACAAACATGGTTGCTAGTGCCTGAGCCACATTATTTTTTTTTATTTTTTTTTATTATTTTACTTTTTCTTGTTTGTCTGTCTCTTGTCAAGGTCATTATGATTCATGTTACTGTTATTATTGTTGTCGTCGCTGTTGTCATTATTATTATTATTATTATTATTATTATTATTATTATTATTATTATTATTATTATTATTATTATTATTATTATTATTATTATTATTATTATTGTACTGTTATGTTCTGTTTTATGTATGAAAAGAAAAGAAAAACATTTATAAATAAATAAATAAACTAATTGTATTACTGTGCATTACATTAAAACAACACTAGGTTCCCTAGTACAGTGGTTCTCAAACATTTGGGTCCAAACTGTTCCCTAGCAACAGAAACCGTCTACAACCGATGTCTAAGTTGTACCCGCTGTCTGCTTGTCTCTTCCCAGGTTCGCATGGGCTTGATGAGGCCTGACTACTTCAGGAGCAACGTCCAGAACAACCCTGTGGTGAGGGACAGCCACGACTGCAGGCCCCTCATTTACATTTACATTTACATTTAGTCATTTAGCTGACGCTTTTATCCAAAGCGACTTACAAGTTCTGTGCGACAAGACAGCAAGAAGGGTATAACTCTATCAGCTGAGTAACAATGTTCATCAAAGTGTTGCGTGTTACAGTGTAGGTTAGTTTATTAGGACAAGTGCATGACATTAAGGTTAGTCGGGGTTAGATTTTTTTTTTTTTTTTTTTTTTTTTTTTATCATTTCAGATAATGGTTGAAGAAGTGAGTCTTTAGTCGACGGCGAAAGATTGGACGGGATTCGGCTGTCCTAACTGGGATGGGTAGTTCATTCCACCATTGTGGGGCAAGGACTGAGAATAGGCGGCTTCTCTTTGATGACCCTCCGGGAGCTTGGATAGGAGTAGATCTGAGGCGGCCAGAAGACGCAGAGCGTAGGGGTCTTGAGGGTGTGTAGTTAGAGACCATTGACCGGAGGTAGGCGGGAGCGGTTCCCTTTGCCGCACGGTATGCTAGGTCGAGGGCCTTGAAGCGGATACGTGCAGCAATGGGGAGCCAGTGCAGGTCCCTAAGAAGTGGGGTGACATGGGCTGACTTCGGTAGGTTTGAGATCAGGCGGGCCGCTGCATTTTGAATGAGTTGAAGAGGCTTGGTGGCAGTGGCCGGGAGGCCAGCTAGCAGTGCGTTGCAGTAGTCGAGGCGGGAGATGACTGTTGATTGGACGAGGAGTTGGGTGGCTTCTTTTGTCAGGAAGGGGCGTATCCTTCTGACGTTGCTCAGGAGGAATCTGCAGGTTCTGGTTGTCGCTGCGATGTGAGCAGAGAAGTTCAACTGGTCGTCGAGGACAACACCAAGGTTCTTGGCGGTCGGCGACGCGGTCACAGCTGCATTCTCGACTGTGATGGAGAGGTCGGTCAGGGGGGAGGATTTGGCCGGCAGGTGGAGCAATTCTGTTTTGCTTAGGTTCAGTTTGAGGTGGTTGGTCGTCATCCAGGCGGAGATGTCGGACAGACAGGCCGAGATCCGCTCAGAGACGTGGATATCTGAGGGAGGGAAGGAGAGGAAGAGTTGAGTATCATCGGCATAACAATGATATGAGAAGCCATGAGATGTGATAATGTTACCCAGTGATTTAGTGTAGAGGGAGAAGAGAAGGGGTCCTAGGACCGAGCCCTGGGGGACACCCGTCCGGAGGGGGCGGATGGCCGACAGAGTCCCTCTCCATGACACTTGGTAGGAGCGGTCATTGAGGTATGATGTCAGCCATGTCAGCGCAGATCCAGCCACTCCCATTCCTGCGAGGGCCGCGAGGAGGATCTGATGGTTGACTGTGTCGAAGGCTGCAGATAGATCTAGGAGAATCAGGACAGAGGAGAGGCCTTTCGCTTTTGCTAAGTGAAGTGCCTCTGTGACCGCAATGAGGGCCGTTTCTGTGGAGTGGCCAGTCCGGAAGCCAGACTGATTGGGGTCTAGGAGGTCATTCTGTAAGAGATAAGCAGTAAGTTGGTTGGATACAGCACGTTCAAGTGTTTTAGAAAGGAAGGAGAGAAGAGAGACAGGGCGATAGTTGGCTATGACGGTGGGGTTCAGGGTTGGTTTTTTTATGAGGGGCGTGACTCTGGCTTGTTTTAGGGAGGTGGGGACCCTCATCCTCAGCGTCCTGAACCCCCCTGGTTCCGACAGGCTCCCAAACCCCCTGATGCGTCCACGCCGGCCCCAGGAGGTCCTATTGGCCATCGGATGCTGCGGTGGCGGCATCCTGAGCATGGAGGCTTACGATATCCGAGCCGGTGCATGGATGGACGTGAGCGTTGAGGGGGAGAGTCCCCGGTGGTGGCACGGCACCGCTTATCTCCACGGTCTGGTCTACTGCGTCGGCGGCCGGGACGACGTACAGTTTCTCAACAGTGTGTGCAGGTTCAACCCCGTCACTCGCAGCTGGCTGCAGGCGGCTCCCATGCACTCACGCCGCAGTCGCCTCAGCGTGGTCGTGTTGGACGGCTGTATCTACGCCATGGGAGGGTTAGGGTTCGATGGACACGGGGATCTGAAAACCGCTGAGCGCTACGAGCCTGAAACCGACCAGTGGACAGTGATCTCACCCATGCTGGAGCACAGGAGCCGCGCCGGGGCAGCAGCCCTCCAGGGCAAGGTGGGTGGAACTGAGGGACACAGGGTGCTAGATGAACACAAGGAACGTTAGATCAGAAATCATAAATGTCTTTATTGCCAAGTGAGCTTGCACATACAAAAGATGTGTCTGGGTCCTTTGGTGCATCAACATTAACAGACAATTAAAGTAGAATGAAATCAAATGGAATATATAAACTAAATTAGAATATTCTTTCTTATTACAGGTTTACATCTGTGGTGGCTTCAACAGGACGGGGTGGCTGCTCACAGCTGAGTGCTACAGCCCAGACACCGACCAGTGGACTCTGATCGCCCCCATTAGCACCAGGCGTTACGAAGTGGGAGTGGCTGCATACAGAGGACATGTCTATGCGGTAGGTGCACACAGAGACAAATGCTTTATACTAGATATTTTATAGATATATCATTTGACTTGCAATGCTTCTGTGATGCCCTAATTTCCCTAAATGGATTAATACAGTGTCTGCCTGCCTGAGCCACACACTAAAACATTCCTCTCATGTGTCCTGTCCTCAGGTGGGAGGGTGGGACGGTAGAAACATCCTGCGTAGCGCGGAGGCCTACAGCCCCTTGACTGACTCCTGGAGCGCCCTGCCCGACATGCTCACCCCCCGCAGCAGCTTTGGCATCGCGGTGCTGGACGACCTGCTCTTCGTGGTCGGAGGCATCACTGATGGCTTCAGAACCATCTCCAACGTGGAGCGCTACGACCAGAGCAGCGACACGTGGACTGTAGCCGAGGACATGAAGATCCTGCGCGATAGCCTAAGCTGCTGCATAATGCATGGCCTGCCATTTTACATGAGCCAGTATGCTGCTCCCCGTGGAGGAGGAGGAGGAGGAGTAGGAGGAGGAGGAGGAG